>NC_056750.1:679688466-679988466 GCF_019279795.1 Protopterus annectens
TTCTGTTTTACTTAACTGTTTTTTTTTTTTTTTTCTACGTGTGACTATATGTCCTGTGAAAAAAAACATTTGTTTTATTACTGTTTTTCGACCTTACTGTGTATCTTAGCTTTTCCTTTACATTTTGCTGCTTAGGATTTTTTATCATTGATGTACAGAGATATCTGTACATAATCTTCATTTAACTGGTGTTATACATCTCAACATTTTCATTGGTGCTAAACTCTGCTGGAACACGCCTTTGTTTTATATGGTATGACTTTATATAGTTTTATGACCTGTTTTTATGTATAAATACTAGAATATTCCATATTCACTGATTATTTTTGTCTAATGAAGTTCTGTTTGCTACAGTAAAGGAATGAAAGTGCTAATACTGTTTTGGCCTGTTTTTTGTCTTCTTGTCTTGTCTTCTTTTCGGAATGGGAAAGACTATATTATAAACAATTTAATCTAGCAGAAAGATGGATACATAATATACGTGAAAATAAACAGAAAAAGGTCCATAGAGACGTGGAACAATAATTGGTTTATTGACAAAGGAAAGTGGAGATCTACTATTATGATTAATTGTGATGAAGAAAATATAGGTAATGTTAGCATTGCCACTTCACAGCAAGAGGTTCTCTGGTTCGATCCTCGGCTGGGGTGCTTTCTGTGTGGACTCTGCATGTCCTCCCTGTGGTCGCGTGGGTTTCCTCCAGGTGCTCTGGTTTCCTCCCACATCCCAAAGACTTGCTGTAGGTAGACTGGACACTCTAAATTGGCCCTAGGTGTGAGTGTGTGCATGTGTGCACCTCCTGTTAAAGGTTGGGCGTCGGGCTGGCACCTAGACACCGTAAAACTCCACTGCCAATCATGAGCAGGCAGGTGATCCGCTGTGGCGACCCGTAACCGGGAAAAGCCGAAAGAAGAAGTTGTTAACCACAGGGAACAGTATCACAATGAACCACATTTTTGGAGGCATCAAATAGAAGGGCAACCACACAGGAACAATTTTCAACAGTAAAATTACCTAAAGATGAAGGACAAACAGAAGGAATGGGGCAACAACAGGAGGTGGTAGTAAATAGTAGTCTTTGTATCCCTAATATTGACAACATTAGAGTGAAGGATAGAATGTACGCATTGAATGGTTTTAATATTTATAATTATTCTAATATAAATATATGTAGTACACATTTTAGCTTGTTGGCAAAGGGGATGAAATATATACCAAGCCCCTGCTTCGATTTAGTTGATTTTTTATGTGAAATCAAGAAATTCACTAGAAAAATGATTTTGGCAACAATGTACAATGACAAGACTAATATTTACAGAAATGTTAGTAAAGAATCAGCTAATATGGACTTAGGGCTTAGTCAAAAGAGTACATAAGTTCCCTCCAGTCATCCTGTTATAGAAGTTTATGAGAAAATAGTGACTAGGGAAGTTTACAATTTGTATAATTAACATAAGAAAAAGAAATTCACAAGTAATTTGACTGCAAAGGAAAGTGAAACATTATATGAACTTCAGTCGGATACCAGTGTTAGGGTAATGAAACCCGATAAAGGTGGTGGGGTTGTTTTATATGACAGCATAGAATGTATTAAAAGAATGTATGATATATTACATGGTTCAGGTAACTACGAATTCACTTCCATTAATGAGATTAATATTGCATACCAAAGAATTGATTCCTACATAGAAGACTTTTACATAGATGGCAGAATAACTAAAGAAATGTACAAGTTTCTGAAGGTTAAGTATCCCAGGCTTGCTACCTTAGTAGGTATACCGAAGGTTCACAAGAATGCTATTTGACCCATCATTTTGACCTATTATATCGGGTAGCAAGTCGAAAACATTTAATATGGGTAAAAATTAAAACACATATACAATAAAATACCACATATGGTTAAAGACTCGTGGGAATTTCTAAGTAAATATCCCACTCAATCTTGGAAGAACAGGTTGATATTTATTACCACTGATGTCATAGATCTCTCTTCTTGTATTCCCAAACCAGCAGGACTAGATGCTTTTTGCAGCAGCATCATGAAACATTCAGACATCAAATGGGAATAAGTCAGTTTACTTATGGAATGTATGAATATAGTGTTGGGTAACAACTTTATTTATTTTGAGGGTGAGCAATTCAGGCAAACTAGGGGGGGTAGCTATGGGAGCAGCGTGTCCTCCCATATTTGCCAACCTGGTGATGCTTGACTGGGAAGACAATATCTTATTCCCTAGTACTTACTTTGCTAGTATTATTCACTATTCTAGATTTTTAGATGATATTTACATTCTGTGGAAATCAAGCATGGATAAGTTTGATGAATTTATAAGATTTTTAAACAACAGTAGTGACTTCCTCAAATTCACCTGTTCCTATAGTATGGATGGAATCGCTTATTGGGATACATACATATATCAACATGAAGGAGGGCTGTATTCAAAAATCTATAGGAAAGGTACATTTTCCAACAATTACCTTGAATACAGTAGTTTCCATCCTTCTAAGCTAAAATACAACATTTACAAAGGACAATGTATCAGAGCTTCACGTATGACCTCAGATTTTGATACTCTTGTAGAAGAAATTCAATCAATAACATGTATGTTTCAGGAGAGGGGTTACCCATTAAATTTGATGAATGAGGTGTGACAATATGTCTTAGATGAATGGGGTAAAAATACAAACCATTATTAGGGTCGGATACAGATAGCAGTCAAGGTATAAAGTCCATCTACAACACCTATAGGGAGTCTAATGGGACGGATTATCATCAGAGATCTTTAATCATATTTTATATAGTCCAATTGTTAATGATGTGATTCAAATTATATACAACTATTGCTGTTTGATCACAGGTGATTTAAACCTTTCTGAAATAATTGGTATCAAACCAGGAATTGTAATTAAGATGGGGAAAAACATTAAAGGTTATTTGGAACAACACAAAGCATTCAACAAGGATTGAAGCAGTGGAAAGGTTCACCATACTACTAAATGTGGTTCATGCAACCAATGTAGATATATCACAGACAAAAAAGAAGTGGTGATACAAAATTCATTCCAACCTAAAGTCAAATTTGTCAGAGGGAACTGTAACACAAAAATGGTGGTCTATATAGCTATGTGTAATGAATCTACAAGTTATTATGTGGGGAACACTGAGAGATGTCTTAAAAAGGTATATATAAGCATATGTATAACATTAGGAAGAAGGACCCCCACCAGTGCTTTATACAGGCATATAGAAATGAAAGGTCATACACATGAATTTAAATTTGCTATAATAGACACCATTAAAAAGGATCCCCGGGGAGGAGACTATAAGACTCTTTTGTGCTACAGAGAAACTTGGTGGCAGTTATTTTTGGATGCCACATTACCACCAGGACTCAATGATTTTATATCTAGTAAGCCCATATTAGAAATGCATTAGTACTACCTTTATGTATACAAATAATTAGGAGAGGTGGATAGCTCATGTTAATGGATGACATTTGAATTTATACAAGTTGTTTACATTAGTAGCAAGTAAATAGTTAGTCTCATTGTCTTACAAAAAAATTGTTCTGAAATGAGTTCATAGAGATGAACATCGCTAGGACATTCCAGTAGGTACACACTTCTTGTAAACATTGGTTTTCGGATACATATTTCCTTAGTATCTGTTCAGTCACCAAATCTGTCAGAGTAGTGTGCTAAGCATTAATGTTTTATTAAATGTACGCATTGATACAGAGACAACATGACCCTTATAGAATTATGTGATGTGAGTCATGTGAGTCACTAGTGGGGTTATTTCACCAGAGAAACATTTACGAATAGGTCGTATTTTTAAATTTAGTGTGTTCGTGAACATATTAATAGAGGCACACTTTCACACACAGTATTAGTTTTCAGTATTATGATGTGCATTCTAAAATATTACTCACAACAACAGATTGCCATTTTGTATTATAAAATTTATTGTGGAACCATGCTGAAATGATTGGTAGATATCACCTGCATTAATCGCAGGTTTAACGTGCATTTTTTTAGTTTTATATATTAATATTTTATATTAATAAATTCAGTCATTTTAATTATATTTTATTAAATGTTAGACATATACATTTGTTATGTAATTTTATTAAGAAGTAGGTATATGTATTTCTTTGGTTGGTCGAGTGATTTTGTATAATGTCAATATTGCTTTAACATATAGGAATGGGAAAGTTTCAATTAAGCAGTTTTTGGCACCAAAAATGTTTTGTAAGGCATCTTTGTTACTATAATGGTGCTCTGAAGAAGCCCATTTTTATGGGTGAAAGCGCTTAACCGTTTAGATTACTGGCGTTTGTTGCTGTTTCGCCTTGAAATAAATGAACAACATTTTTTTATTGGCGTTGTAGAGAGATTTTTTATTGACTATGTGGAGCTGTTTTTCGTTGGATTATTTACTCATTATTCGAAGGTGACTGTATACTCATTGGTGACTCTGTGGCTGTAGTTTCTAGTACTGGTTTGGCCTGTATTTTGTCTTCTTGTACTTTTGTTTGTTCATTTAATTAGTTTCTTTGATGTCAATTATATGTGATATGTGTGTGTGTTGATATATATATATATATATATATATATATATATATATACACACACACACATCTCTATACACACACACACACACACATATATATATATATATATATATATATATCAAATATGTATTCTAAAGTTTTACATGAAACATAATTCAGTGAAATTATAGTCGATGAAATGTGTTTTCAGATGCTTTTTGTCAACCATTTGTGATTCAGGTAAGTGTGCATTACGGTGAAATGAATGGCTTTGATGTGTTATGTTTTAATGACTTGACTGGGTAACTTTATATATGCACTGTGACAATAAGAGGTATTGCCAGTCATGCCAAGAAGAGTAGGGCAGTGGATGTCAAACATATGCCGGTATGAGCTAGCTGGAGTTTTGTAAAGAATTCTGTCATTTGTGTGTCAGAATGATGTGTACAGATGCTTGTGTTTAAAAATGTGTTTGTAAGGTTGCTTGTGTTAAAATTTATCAACAGTGTGTCCTGCTGTAAATAAATATACATGCATTATTGTAAATTAATTAAATGTATATGTTTTAACAGAGGATACTTGAAGAGAAGAGGCTAATAAAAATCCAGCTGCAGCAAACTTTGAAAATAAAATAGGTGAAATTAAATTAGTCCATAAAGATTGTATCTTACAGTTCTGCTTGAGCCAGAGATGAAATGTTTGGGACACTAAGTATTAGGAAGCCTTCTTTATTGTCTCTAGCAGGGAGCTAATTACTACTTTGGGAGGTTTGAGATTTGAAATAGTTTTATGACTTGCAGGAGGAGCAGCAGATCTAAGCAAAGCTCAGACTGTGGGTATGGTCACACATGGGCTAACTCCTGAGATCTTCTAGCAGTGGGAGTTGCATGGTAACCAAAAGTCAGATGACCAGATGTATGTGTTGTCATTCTGTACAGAAGTAATATTTTAATGTTAGAGGAGACTGAAGTCTCAGGAACTGTCTGTTCTTGTAACCTGACAAAGGAGGAAGACCACTCACCCACTTCATTACTTTTAATATTTCCTGTGATTGAAACTCTGGTGTTTACAATAAGTAGATATTTTGTATTTTCATATTCTTTTATTATGTATTATTAAATATATGTAAACTTCTTATTGGGGTTGGCCCTTTTAGAAAGGTATTTAGGTTTTGAGAGTATTTGCATATCTCTATTTGGTGTTATGTCTGGCCACTCCTGAAATATTTGTTTGGTAAACATTGCCATTTGTATTGATATTAATTTCACTTGGTATAATAGGATACCCTTGCAAGAGCCTTAGATAGCTGGCTTTGTTGTGACTGGTAGCAGTAATAACAACCTTATAGTCTGGATAGGACGGGGCACAATGCGTAAATCTATGTCAGCCGTTTCCAGGTGTGTGCATGAAAATTAATTCTGAGTGTGTGCGTATCATCTACTTGGAGCAGGGACACAAAGCACTGTTTCACAGATGGAGTGGTGGAGGACATGGCTTAGGCGCTTGTCTGGGGACATAGTGGGGAGCCTTAGTCGGGACCTGGGGGAAGAGAGAGAAACCCAGACCTGGGGCTGTGTGTGTTCCCTGTGTGCTCTTAATGGAAATTGTGCCTGATGCAGAGTTGTCTGCATCTGTAAATACTGAGTGTCTCCATTTGTATTCCAAGTGAATGTCCCTTTCCAATGTCAGTGGTGAGAATTCAGGCTTTTTGGTTACTGGTCCAGAGTGAGGACATCATACACACATTCTAGAAACATGAAAATAAACACTTTAAGCTGGATGACCAGTGTATGGACAAGGCACTTATTGGTAATTCTGCAAGTGTTGCAGTCTGTACATAATGTTTTGGATTTTACCAGTATGAAAAAAAGCTAAAATTAAAAGAAGCACATTCATTATAGGAATACGAACAAACAAAAAGAAGCATTTGAGTTCATGACAGATGACCATTTAATAAATCAGTAAGACCTTTCATACAAGCTTGCACGTCATAAAAAAAAAACACTTTTTTTCTCAGATATGAAAACAGTTCCAAATGAACACAGGTTAAAAAACTGATGCAAATTACTTAACTGGTCAAGTAATACTTTATTTTCAATACTGGTTTCAGGCTACATGTATCAGAGTTTGTATTATGTTTTATTTAGTTATATTCTGTGCATTCAGTTGTACTTGTCATATATTATCTGACTCCCTGGAAATATTTTCTGTAAAACTTTGCAAAAAAAAAAAATGCAGAAACAACTCGCAAAACTGATAAACCAAAAAAAATATTTTTTACCAAGTAGGAAAATGTATGATGCGAAGCTCAAATTAATATAGTTTTAGGGCTTTTATCTCAATTGTTTAGAGTACTTGTTTAAAATGAAAAGACAATTACTTAAATACTCTCCCCAAAACAATTTCATTTTAAACTGTCCCTGTTCTAAAAGGTGTATTACAAATGATTAGGCACACATTACAGAATATAAATTGTATCACTGTTGATAAACCATCAACGACTGCCTTCTAATTCATATTAAATTCAAATATAAAAGTAAAAATGGTTATAAATATCCATGAAGTACCTGAAAAAATCATCTTGCTGCATATACCTATAAAAAATACCCAAATTCTGCTGTGGTTTCCCTGTGTAAAATAACTGTATTTACAAGCATAAGTTTTAATCTGACATTTTATTTCCTGAAGTTGTAATTTATTTTACCAGTTATCATCCCTTTCATCCACTGTGATTTTCTGCTGTATAAGAAACAATTAACATATGAAGTTTAACCTATTTAAGGCATGTTTACATAATTAATTATTTAGAGTCTTCCTAATGTATACTGCAGTAAATGTTGATATGTATGCATTATCAAACTCTTCTCGAACTTTTCTGTATAAAACACAGAATAACTGACACAGCAAGCCAAATATACTATTTATTTGTGGTACAATTAAAATTAACACAATATTTTGGTGATTTACTTTTAACTTGTATATTATCAGTTTCCCCAGTGTTTACAAATAGGCATTGTGAGCACATGCCACATTATTTGTCCCTCCAAAATGATCCATGACAGACATTTGACTAAAATTGACTCTCCAAAGTCTATCTTTTATATTAATCCTCCTTTTGTAACTAATTATCGGTTGCCACCTAAGGCATTTTTTAATGCATTAACGTCTTCAGATAAATCCCAGTGTTTATCACTGATATTCTTTAACCACTAGGAGTCTAGTGTATACTAAGTGACAAAGGATCTGTCAGAATTACAAACGTGCTTACTGTCCATTGACTCGTTACCTACCTTTGCATTTGTTTTATTACATACTAAAATAGGCTAGCAAGTAGTGCCTCTTTTTTGAAAAACTTCATCTGCAACCTCTTACAATAAATATTAGGGTATCCTCCCTCTTGAAGCTTATTTTTAAGGATGAAGTATCAGTAGTCACACAAGATGCCATGGCAGACTTCCCCTTCACAAAACTCTTTTTTAGGCAAAGTGATGACTCCTGTCAAAATGCAGAGAAGAATTGGTAAAAGTTTGAAAACAATAAATTCTATATTTAAAACAATTATTCATAAAGTCTTTATGTAGGTATACATCTGAAAAATTAATAATGCCATTGTTTGCACTTCAAAAGGTAAATCTCAAAAAGGAGGTAGTTTTGTTAATATAATCAGTAAAGTGATTTACTTCAGAAGGATTCTGGTTGACCCTCCAATAAGACCAATTGTATTGTCTGCTGGTTCAAAAACAAAACCTTTAGTTCAGAAAGCTTAAGGCAGTCTATCAACAGGTGCCTCACTTGTTAAAGGACTCATGGAATTTTTTTTAGGAATCATACTTGATATAGATTATTATAGTGATTTGATTTTTGTGACTAATGACCTAAAAGGTTTTTCATTTATTCCAAAAGCTGATCGTATTAGTTGGTTTTTGGATACTGGTATGGGTTTTAATGATCTTACTACAACTGACCTTAAACTTATCGAGATGTTTATTGAATATTGTTCTCAGGAACAAGTTCATATTTTTCAAAGGTTAATGTTTCAAACAGGGCAGTGGGGTAGCTATGGGTGCAGTTTGTGCCCCAATTTTTGCTAACTTGGTTCTAGTATTTTTTGGAGAACAAGTACATTTTTGTTTGTGCTTTCTCAAATGACGTGTTTTTACTATGTATTACCAATCATCCAAGGAAACATACAAGTTATAAGTAATGCACCAAAATATTGGGTTAATTATAACTGTGCCACAACTAAAATAGTATATTTAGGTTGTTGTGCCAGTTGTTCTGCATTTTGTGTAGGAAAGACTGAGTAGTGCTGGAGAATGTGTACAGATCAGCATTATTATAGTATATGTAGAAAGGATCTAAATAGCGTGTTATGTAAACATGCCTTAATATGCTGAAACGTCAATTTTTTTTTTTATTTCTTGCTGTGATGAAAATCCTGGATGAAAGGGGTTGTGACTGGCAAAATGAATTACAGGTTCAGGAGATAAAATGGCAGATTAAGCTTGATGCTTGTTAACCTCCAAGTCTAAATGATATGGCTATTAGTGCTTTAAAAGCAAGGTCAGTTATTTTATAGATGGATACCATGACAGAATGTGAGTTTCTTTTTTCTTGGGGACATATGGCAAGATTATTTTTTAGACACTTTCATACTGTTTCAAATCATTTTTTTTGTTTGTTTTCATATTTGAACTTTGTGAATTAGAGGGCAGATTTTGTTGGTTGTCAAGAGAGGTACAATTTATTTTAGATATTGTGAAATGTCTGCCTAATAATTTGTAATACACCTTTAAGGGTAGTGAAGTGTGATCACTTTTTGAGGGGTATCATAATAGTTTTTTTCATTTTAAACCATTTCTGCTGAAGTCTTCTAAATAAATGAAACAAAATTGCTAAACCTATTTCAATTTGATCTCTGCATCATTTATTTTCTTTATACTTGGTGAACAATTCAGTTTTTTTTTATTTTCTGTAAAGCAAAAAACTTAGTCATGTTTTCAGCACATATCAATTTTAACTAAGGCATATTTTCCTTGCAGTATCACAAGAATTTTTGAATCCCACTGATTAAGTTTTAACAGTGAAGTTTTTGACGCAATGTCATTCAAGTAAATGTATTAGATTAAATACGTATTAGATGATTTGTGATTAGATGAAAAGTGTCTTAGGAAAAAAAAGTACAATAATTCTTCTGTGTGTCAGCTGCAGTTTAACAATCTCCTGAGAGTGATAAATTTAATTTATTGGGATCACATTTTATTGAAGGGTAAAGTTTAAGTGATTTATGTACTTGCCACTTCTGTAATAATATTAAACAGATCATAGTCCTAAGAATCATTTACTCCCCTAATATAAAAGCCAGCTGCTTTTTTTGGGGTGGGGAGTAATGGTTATGATGGTTATGTTTTGTTTTATTTTTTATTTTTATTTTTTGCCCTATCCGTTTTCTGCTTTTAGGCACCAGATGAAAGGAAATTGATCTCCTGTAGTACTCTGGGCAGTATGCATGCTCTGCATCAGCACTGTTACAAGAATTCATTTTTAGATAACATCACCAGTTGCTGACGGACTAAATTTCTGCAGAGCACCTTGAATGGGGAGCATCTGACTGAGTGAAATGAAGAGTCCATTCCTAACAAGTCCACCTAACTCACCCAGTGCATTCATTCCAGCCAAAGCCTTCCAAAAATATATTTATTGGAAAATTATAGCTCTGCTACAATTTTTATACAAATTCATTAAAAACTGTTTTAATGTTAGATGGGACAGCAAATAATATGTTTGCAGTGACTGTTTCTGTCCAGCTCTTAGTGGCACATTCTTTCTGATTCATTTGGCATCAGTGAGATTCCTTTATTTTTCACAGCATATAAACCCTTTTTTTTTTTTTGTTGCCCACATTTTATAACCTTCCTTATTTTAGTCAGGTCATTAAATAAAGCAACCTGCTGTAAAATCTACATCTTAGCTCAAAGTATATTTGATTTTCATTATGGTTAATGTTTGCAGATTGCATCATATTTGCACCTTTATTAAATGGTGTATTTTAAGATAAGTCATTTAGAATTACATTTGACATTAATGTATAATGTTATTAGTTTGTGTGGTTTGCTTAGGAAATGCTGAATAACTGTAATGACTATCTCATTCCCCAGTACTGAAAGTTTGCTACACCTGGGACTCTGTAACACTACAGAAACCAACTGCTGCCTCTTCACTTTTCTTGCTTTGGAGTTCAGACCAGAAGCTGCTACGGCTAGTCTGTGTGCTGGTCTGTTCCAAATGAAGTGCCTTTTATATAGGTAAAACAGACTTCTTCAAAAATAAAAGTGCATGTTATGACATCTCTAAGAAAAATGTGTTCTTGAAATAGTGGTACCTGATAAGAGCGGTTGTCGCAGGGAGACCCATATTGAATTTGGAGAATTTATGTGGCAATTGCAATTGAATGCTTTTGCTACTCTAGGACTGAATGAACATCTTTCAGTCAGTTCTGTTTTTAAGTTGAGGTCACCAAATGTTTAATTCGATTTACTGAATATTACTATTTTTTCATATGTTTTACTCAAATGACATGTTTAAATATGCGTTTTTTACTGATTTCTGATTTTATGTTTTAAAATACTGGCCTTGTGGTTTTTCAGTTCATCAGCTTTACAAATGTACTAATTTATTTCACAAAACTTAGCGTTGTGAAGGCATAGAATTGTGACAGGGTCATTTAAGAAGTTTTGATATGTTTTAAGATCATGTGATTCACTTGTCATATTTAAGGAAGTGGTTTTGGGTTTTAATTTGGCTCTGATTAAGTCCTTTTGTAGCAGAGGATGAACGGGCTTAATCTATGTGTCACAGACCTTGTGATACCACACATTGTTTACATTGGTAAAGAGATGTGATATGATTGATCTCTTGTCCAGTGTTTAATGTGGTAGGTGAACACTGACTCAGTCTCACCAGGAAGTATACACCCCAAATTGTAAGGTTCACTGCTTAGAGCAGAAAATCACTGTTTAAGCCTGCACTTGATTCCTTCAAATTTCATTCCTAATTCTTAGAGCAGTTTGTTCTACAATACTAATATTCTGAAATGACAAATGGTGTACTTATTTATTGAAATTAAATTGTGTTTCAGCTGTATGATTTGAATTTTACCCCATGGTTGAGACAAGTAATTCGTCATTTATAAATCAATATGCCATGATAAGGACTCTTAACCTATAAAATATGGTGTAGAGTTTGATTACTTAGTCTTATTTATATATATATATATATATATCTGAGGAAGCTGTGACACACACGATTTTTGCAAAAACATCTGAATCCATTTTAATTTATCTTTCAAGTTTACTTTGTGAGCAAAAAGCTGCACCATATTCCAAATGATGGAAAACCAAAAGATTCTAATGAGGAATCCTGACGTTTTGCATGTCTAGAGGTAATTCCACATGGAAAAGTCCTGATTAAAAAAAAAAATCAGAATGTTGGTGTGATATTAAAAATTTGGATGCATGTCTAATATAACTCAGTTGGTATTATATGATTTCTTACTAAGGATGTTCTGAGTTTTTAAAAAGCATGATAGTGCACTTATTAAATGAAATCATGCTCTCTTCAGCCCAACTGTGAAGTGTATGTATAGATAGCTTTGAATTCTGCTTTTTCATTCACTGATGTTAGTGGTTCATAGCTGGTTACTAGGCATACACTCCAGAAGACCATTGAGGAGTGTAACCCAGTTTCCCCAAAGCTTTCTCCAGTTAAGTGATGTGCTGAAGGTAACACATTAGGCAAATGAAGGCAGAAATATTTAAACCCTGTACCCTTGACACGGGAAGCAACTCATCAACAAGTCAGAGCTTTACTCCTGTGCTAACTGCCTGGGTTAATTTAATTTGGCTACCTTTTGTGATGGAAGATCAGAAGGCTGTGGAATCAAACACCAAAACCATTTCTACTAGCAGCTGAGTAATTGAACCCAGTCTTGATGTCCTCAACAAATGCACTCGATCAAATGTTTTTTTTTTTTTCTTAAGAACATTAGCCATGAAGATGTTAACAAGGTTGCCAATACTGACCCTTGTGGGACACCTGCAAAAGTCAACCTTTCCATCAGCAAACTGTTTTTCAGTCATACACTGCATGATCAGACAGTAATGCTGTTTGCAGTCCATCCAATTGTTTGACTGTTTGTTAATCCAAAGTGAAAATATAAAATACCTTCACAACAATCCACTGGATACATGGGTTTATTGAATAAATCCAACCAAAGTTAAAATGTCATGATAGCAGTTGAGCACTTTCATCCTCTAAACAGGACTGTTTTTGAAACTGCTTACATCACCAAAATTATGAATATAAACGCACCCTAACTGACATAAGTACGAAGTTGTCATCAACCCTATTTAAAAAGTTCCATAAAAATATATTTTTTAAATATATAAAATGATACCTGCCAACTAAACATGCATTCATAATCGGTTAAACAGTTCCTTTTGTATTTCTACACTGGTACAATAGAAATATAATTGATACCAGGAAAAGTGTACACATCCAATCCAAGCTGCCATGACAGTTTTCCCTTACCGAAACTCCTTCCAAGGCCTTGCTCTGTTTGAGTTGTCAGTCTTAGCTAGTATACAAAATACAAATTTCTGTAAGTTTTTACAAAGTAGGGAATGTTTAATTTGTTAAAACTACCATTTTTTATGTCATTACAATTTTTAAATTATTTTCCTTAGCTGTCTGTCTTGCCTATGTAAAATGCATCACAGGAAACTCATTTACTCAAGTAGACAACAGCTTTCATTATGCAGTCAAATCTACCCTGTCATCCAAATGTCAATACTTTTTGATAAAAAGCGGAATGGGCATCCAAAATATAACGGTATTGTTTACATCTGCTGCACTTAATCATTTTGAACTTTCTGTGGCATGATCAATCAGCATTCTTTCCAAAATCTGTTGTAGATTTATGCCTCTCTCTTACAGTTCGATTCTTAGCTGGAGTGCTTTCTATGCAGAGTCTGCATGTCCTCCATGTGGTTCAGTGAATTTAAAGACATGCAGGTAGGTGTGAGCATGTGTGGGTGTGCCTTCATTGAAGGTTGGACTGGCAACTCAACACCGTAAAAATTCACTGCCAATCATTAGCGGACCGGAGTTCCACTGTGGCGACCCCTAACCGGGAAAAGCCAAAAGACAGTTGTACACAATCTTGAGTTCAGCATCTAAGCAGTGTAAATGTCCTTAGAAAAACAATTGACACATTTCTTAACTAGGTTGGTAATTAGTACGAGCTTCATTATAATAAGTATAAATAAACACCTTCTTTGCAAAATTTTTGGAAATTGTATTCCTCATGGAAGTAAACTTCCTGTCACACAAACTAGGTTTGTGGACATATTTTCTGCCTGCACATGTCTTGGTGCCAGCACCATCAATAACTTTAAGTGGATACCCCTGTGTTGAAAACAAGTACTGGGAAGTACCTCTGTCTTACTGTTGCTAGTATTATTTCTTTCTTCTTTCTTTTTTTTTTAAACACTCTTTACTAATTTATTTATTTCTTTGCTACTCATTATGTCCACAAAACCTTCTGGTTTCAAAAACTGTGTTGTCTTCAGGTATAAAATTGTGAATTCAGATGCCCACTCTGTGATTCTGTTGTCTAGGCCTATCTCACCTAGCTTCTGACTGTGACATCTGTAAGGCTTTGAATTCACAGGCCTTAATAGATAGGAAAAATAAGTCAATTTTAAGAGATTTGCCACCCTCTAAACCTACTTTGACAGCCTTTGTGGCTCAACCCCCCCCCCCCCCCCTCAAAAAAAAAAAAGTTGATAAGCAGATCTGGCAGTTAAGGACTTGATAAAAAGATCCCTGGCTCCAAATACATTTTTGACTGTGATATCTGAACCTTCTCCTAAAGTGGCTAAAGCATCGATCCAAGACCTACATCAGAGAAATCTCATTGGATCTGGTGACCTTATTTGCTCCCAGATCCAGTCTCTTCCTAGCTCCCTTCCCCTTTTTGGAACATTCACCAAGACAACACTCCAGACCTTTTTGTACAAAATCATCTTGATGTTCTGTTCATATGCTGCAGTATTCATAACATGGGGGAGTCCACTGGCAGCTGACTCATACATCTAGTCAGTATACAAAAGTCTAGTGCTACTTTGAGGTAAATGTGAAATTTACGTACATCGGTCATAAAATGACCTTTACATGTACCAGACCTCAGAACTTTTCTGCTACCTGTCCGATCATCTACTCCAGTTATCGCTTGTCAGACAAGTTGCAGACCTTGATTCAGATAAGTGCCCAATTGGGGTTTGTCATTACAGCTTTTTGGTAACTGTATATTTTTTGGTTACATGTCAGCCAGGAAGGGTAAGTGTCAGTGTAGAAGGAATATTCCAATTAAGGACTCTCACGACCTTTGTTTATTTTGCCTAAGACCTGACCACGACCATACTACTTGTTCTATTTGCAAGGCCTTTGTCTCCAAGACCCTGCATAGTCAGTTAGCCTCTCTAAATTTATACATGAAAATCCGCACTTAAAACTTCTTGCTTGTGATATGGAAGTTGCATCAGGCCCTTCAGGTGGGCCACAAGCTAAGAAGGAAAAGAAATCTAGGCCTGAGTTTACCTGCTGCTACCACTGGTCCCAATGCCTCTTCTGAGGCCGATGTTGGCCCAGAGACTGCTCCAGAGTAGGTAGTAGGCACTCTCTTAACTGAGTACCAAAGTTGAGGACATGAAGGACACCCTACCAGCTCATCCTCGGGGGGGAAACACAGGCATCTGACTCGGGTGTAGGGTGGGGAACTACAACTCGTGACTGAAGGCCCATGTAGCATTAGCCAAATCATTGTGTGAGAGGATATTCCTAACAACATCAGAGTGTAGGCCATGACAGTCCGATCCACCTTCCACCAAATGGAGGTATCTAAAAAAAGGAAAATTAAAACAAAACATGTTTCTGTTGTTCCTCAGGAACAACCAGCAGATTGGCAGGCTTTTTTCCCCAAGGCCTGTTCAATGCCTTTGTGGCCCTGAGAGAGTCCTTGGCTTTCTATCTCCATTCCTCCCTCTACTCCACAAAAGATGACTTCTGAGGAGTTTTCCTCAGATGATGAGGGTTTGATATCTATGGGGATGAATCTTTGGCTTATTCAGTCTAAATTTCTTCTCCTTTGGGTTATGCCTCCGCAGAAAAAAAAATCTAATGGTACTGATTTCCCTGGGGAGGATATCTCATTTAGGGGAAACCATTCTTAAGATGTCTAAGTTGTTGTCAGGTATCAGACATCCAAAAAAAGTACTATGACCTGCTGCAGATGGACACCCCTTCCCCATCCATCATATGTCCTGTTCTCCCAGCTTTCCTGGAGCAATTTGCTGCTACTTCAGTGTCCTGATTCTCAACTTCCAGCCCACAAAAGGCCAGATAGATTTTCAGAGGATTCCAAATTCCTGTTCTAATGTCCCTTTGCAGACCCTGCTATCATTTCAGTATCTGCAGACAAGGCCTCCACGATGCTGCCCTTCCACTTCCTTGCTCCCCTCAGATAAGGAGAGCAAAGTAATGGAGAGAATAGGGGAAAAAGAAAAGGATGATTTTAATTACTCTGGCTTTCAGGGTCATTAACTACCAGACCCATATGGCCAAATATTCCTTGGCCTTCTCTCGGATGCTGGGAAACTACTTTTTGAGCTTCCTGACTCTCCCACTAAGGCTAAGCTCTCCACCACCCTTAAAGTTTCAGCTTCGGTTACATGGCATTCCATAAAGTGTAGCTCTGATGCTGTGGAGGCATCAGCTAGAGCAGTTGCATCTGGGTCAGCCCTGAGCAGGTATTCTTGGCTCACGCTCCAACCTTTGACTGATATTAAGGCAAAAGTTATGGATGCCCTGCTGAACAACAAGGCATTATTTGGCACCGCTGCTGCATAACTGTTCGTCTCTACAGGAGAAGATCAAGGAGCTGCAAGACCTGAAACATTTTTCTTGGTGCCCAGGTTTCAGAGGAACTACCCTACCAAGACCACCTTTGTAAACAAGTCTGCCTGGCCCCAATCTTCCAAAGGTAAGTGAGATGCTAGGAAACAATTTACCTCTAAATCTACCTCCTGTACTCCCACACAGAAATGGGACTTTCAGGTTAAGATAGGTAGTCTGTGACTACCTGGCTCCCTGACCACTAACACCTTTGTCCCTTCACTTCTCTCTTTTTCTCTCTCTGCTTGGAAACAGATAATTCAGGTTTCTTGAGTCTTATCCATCATCCTGCAAGGGTACTTCATGGTGTGGAAGACCCCCCCCCTTCAGGGGTATTCCACAACCTTCAAAAGAACATGGAACTCTTACCCCAGGTCATTTCCACCCTCCTTTCTCAAGGTACCTTAAGAGCACACAGGAAACACACTCCATTGCTAGGGCTGGATACTCTCTCTCTCTAGGCCCCAAATAAGAATCCACACTGACTACCAAGGAGCTTTGTGTTCCTGTTCCAAGTAACTGACATACACACTGTTTGAGATTTGATTTTCACAAACACACTTGTGAAAGGCTGGCACAGATGACCTACTGTACCACCTTTGCCCAGACTGTAAGGTAGTTATACTGCCACCAGCCAGCTACTCTAAGGCCTTTAACAGGGTATCCAGTTGTACTTCATAAAAGTAATACGAATACTAGTGATAACCCTCTTCCACGCCTGGCTCAATCACAATTCTCCTGACATAGCTGCTATCTCTGAAACCTGGCTAAAACCCCACATTACTGACTCTGAATTCCTGCCTCCTGGATTTCACTGCCTTCGATCTGACCGACCAAATAAGAGGTGGTGGTGTCACACTAATTTACTCCAATCTCCTGTCCATAACTCTTTACAGCAACCCCATTCCTTCTTTCAACAACTCTGAAATTGTAATTAGCCTACTAAAAATAAACCACCATAAAAGCATCTGCATCATTTGCCTATATATCCCCCCTGGCAACAATACTAATACTCTGGAAGACATCCTCTCTTGGACTTCCTCCAATATTAACCTAGAAACCTTCATTTTGGGTGATGTAAATATTGACTGGGGTAAAATAAATAACACCAATCCCTCAATAGCCATCAACCTATTCAAATTCACCCAACTTACTAACTCTATTACTCGGCCCAACAAAACAAATCCCTCTGGCTCTATACTTGACTGGATCCTAGTATCTCATCCTAACAAAGCTGTAAAATCAGGCATTACTCCTGATGCATTAGGAGACGATTTCCCTGCTTTCGCTATCCGAGAAACTCCCTCCTCCCCTCACTCTCACCAATATCTTCAAACGCGTAACCTATCTAACTTTAACCCCACTTCGTTCTCTGACTCTCTAAAACTAATCAACTGGAACCCCCTAAAAATACTACCTTTAGATGAAGCTGTAGACTTCTTCAACTCTGCATTCATAACTGTCCTTAACTCCCATGCCCCTATTAGAACAAAGAGTCAAAATAAATAGCTGCCCATGGCTCTCTAATGACACAAAAAAGCTAATGCGACAAAGAGATAAAACTTGGAAAGCCCACCTGAAACTCAAGCAACCAGAAACCTTCCTTAAATATAAGCAGTTAAGAAACCTAGTAAAAAAACTAGTCATTAAAGATAAAAAGTCTTATTATTCCAAGCTATAAGAAAACCATGTAAGAAATCCAAAACAATTCTGGAACTCCAAAAATTCCCTCCTAAAACCAGGTACAAAAAACAACCCCTCCCCTGACACCAGCAAATCTGACCTTGAAATAGCCTCCCTTTTCAATTTGTTCTTCACCTCCACTATCGCAGAACTTACCAAAACTTTCACCAACAACAACCCTTACCCCTTCCTGCTCAATCATCACTTCACTTATCTCCTGCCCCCTTTTTCGAACTCAAACCAGTATCCACCAACACAATAAAGAAACTTTTCCACAAACTAAAGCCTTGTTCTAATGCCCCTGACAGCATTCCATCCTCCTTCCTAAAAATATCTTCCGACACTATTGCCATACCTGTCTCTATCCTTATTAATAGGTCTCTACTCGAATCCTACATACCCAAACTATGGAGCTCTGCCTTCATTTTGCCTTTCCACAAAGGTGGCAAAAATGATAATATCTCCAACTTCCACCCCATAGCCATCCTCTCCCCTATCTCCAAACTTCTTGAAAAATGTATACACCTTCAGCTCTTGCCATTCCTTACCAAACAACAACTTCTCTCTCCTACTCAACACGGCTTCCACACTGGACACAGTACTACCACCGCCCTTCTATCTTTCTTGCATTCTATCAACTCTGCACATGATTCTGGTAATATAGTCTCTTCTGTTCTGCTAGATCTATCTAAAGCCTTTGACACTATCTCTCATTTACACCTTCTAAACCACCTCTCTAATCTCAACCTCTGTCAGAAATCTCTAGCTTGGTTCTCCAGCTACCTTTCTAACAGGTCCCAAACTGTGAAATGGGGCCAAGCCACCTCTTCCTTCCTTCCTACCCCCACAGGAGTACCCCAAGGATCCATACTCGGCCCACTACTATTTAACATCTTCCACAAAGCCGTCCCTAACACCAAAATTGTGCAATATGCTGACGATTCCACTTTATTCTGTTGTGCCCCCAATCTAACTGAACTCAAAGCCCTAACACAGAGTGCCTTCTCTACCACTGAAAACTGGATGCGCCAAAATCATCTTGCCCTAAATGCAAACAAAACTAAGATCCTCCTCTTCTCTCCTTCCAAATCTTCCTCTCTGGATAAGGACTTAATTTCAAATTACCAGCCTTAACAACTCCAACATTGAAATTGTATCCTCTACCAAGCTTCTCGGCGTTACCCTTGATGACCAACTAAAATTTCATAACCATATCCAGCTAAACAACAAAAAAACACATAAAACTTGGCTTACTGTACAGAAATAACCACTTCCTCTGTCCTCACACCAGACTTACCCTTGCCTCTTCCTTCCTCCTTCCTTCCCTTCTGTATGGCGCTCCCCTCCTCACAAACTTATCTTCCTCACTTACCTCCAAACTGGAACAATGCTACAACAAAATCTCCAGATTTGCCACCAATGCCAAATCCTCCTCACATCACTGCTCCTCCCTCCACTCCCTAAACTGGCTTGAACTCCCCAACCACCTTGACTTTCTCCAAATCTCAATTGCACACAAATTACTGTTCCACCCTACCAACTGCCCTGCTGTCTCTAACATTCTACAACCTTATACCCCCCCTAGACCACTTAGATCTTCTCACCAAAACTTAATCTCCGTTCAAAAACCAAAGCGCCCCACAGGTAAAATACTCTTATCCTTTACTATAGCCAAAAATGGAATGTCCTGCCCTCAACTCTGAGATCCTGTACCAACCTCAACCACTTCAAAAACCACCTCCATTCTTATCTCTCTCAAAACAGGAAATGCAATTGCTCTCTGCAGCCCATTCCTCCCACTCTATCCTGCCACCTCTCTCCAGGCTAACCCCTTTTATCTTACTTTACCTCTACTAAATTCTCACCTCAGATAACTAAATATCAATCTCCTTATCTTTTTTGCATTAGCCAGTATTTTCCTCCACAAGCATTTGAAACTGTTGAGATTTATTCTCTGCTGATAACTGTTATTTTCCAATGAAGCTGTCTCTGGATATTTATGTAACTTTTATAGTGTTTTTATGTAATTGTATTAACATTTTAACTGCTGTTTCCTGTTGGAGCTTTTCTCCCCGGGCCTCCACTGAAAACAGGCTCAAAGCCCAGTGGAGCTCCCCGGTAATCAAACTGCAATAAATAAATAAATAAATAAATGTTGACCAAGCAGCAAGAATATTAGGGGCTGCAACAGTGTCACCAAATAAATATAAATACTCTCAAAGGTTAAACTATTCTTTAAAAGACCAGTTACAATAAAAAGTTTAAATATATTTAATAGTTCATATTTTCATGCTCTTTTATTAATTATCTATTTACAATTAACACCAGAGTTTCAGTTACAGGAAATATTAAAAATAACATGGATGGAAAGGTTCACACATATACAGAAAAACAATATTTAATTAATCTCACTATATTTTCCTGAATGATTAAATAATTACTGTTCCCTAGTTCACTTTCTAGAGAAAGGCAAGATGATATGGGTGACTCGTCTTCCTTGTCATGTTTCACAAACAGACTTCTGAGAGCTCTTGCTAATATCTAAATATTTCATTGCTGGCTGTTGAATGACATCACATCTGATCAACTGAATCTGGTTTCCACACTACCCCTTTATTAGAAACTTGAGGCAGAACCTTGCACATGTGTGTGACAATACACACACAGAGCTTTGCTAAGATGTGTTACAGCATCTGGAAGCTTTAAAACATTTTCAACACTTCCACTGTCCCTACAGAGCTACTGAATGAGGCTTCTCACAGACATTTTGTCTCTGGCTGCAGTGAGAAATGTAAGGTACAATCTTTATGGCCTAAACCAGGTAATTTAATTTCATACTATTTTTCAAAGTTAACTGGATTTAGATTAACCTCTTCTCTTCCACTATGCTCTGTTACAGTATATTCATTTCAACAGTTACAATACAGTCTGACATATAGGTGTATTTTTTCTTTTCCAGCAGGACTCACTGTTGGTACATTTTTAACACAAGCAGCTTTATAAATACATTTTTTCAACACGCGTACCTGTACAATTCAATTTGTTATACAAATGACCTATAAGTCTTAATAAAACTTCAGCTAGCTATGCTGGCATATGTTGCACATCCACTGCCTTACTTCTCCTGTTATAGCTGGCAATACCTCACATCATCACACTTCTTTTGATGAAAATTCCTTATTTGGTCCCAAAGTTAAAGATGCACTCTTTAGGTGAGACCAGGTAGGAAAAACCCTGTCTGCTGTGGGGATACACTTTTTAACCCCTCAACAGACCTTTTCTAGTAACCAGTGAGGTGAGTGAAATATGTGGTTCAAAAAATCCCAGTGTCCCTTTCAAGATTCATATGAAGACAGTTCTCTGAGAGGCAGAGGGGGTAACTCTAATGGAATATGCTGTCCCTATGGCAGAGATCTGCATAACCAGGGATATAGGGATACATTCTCTGACGGGTGCTATCAGTGCTACTGAAACAAGGACTGACTCCATCTTTGGGAGGCAGTCGGGTGTTGATTTCCCTTGCACCAGAGAGCCTGGCTAGAAATTATAAAAGATGCATGTCTGCGGAGGATAATATCCAGTGGTTATATAGTACCATTTTCCCATTCACCCCTACTAGTAGTAAAGAAATTCAATGATGTTCTAACCAATCAGTGGGAAACAACAGCAATAGAAATAAGCAAGCAACTAGGAAAAAGAGTCATCCAAGAGGTCCTCCAAGACTTGCTCAAGATTCTTTTTAGTACCAATGAAAAAAGGGGACTGGAGGCAAGTTTTGGATCTCACCAATCTGAATCCATCATTTATACACAAAGTTCCAGATGGTCACTGTTCAGTTCATCTTGCCTTTTCTGCACAAGGATGACTTGTGCTCTATAGATCTTCAGGATGCCTACTATCACATAAAAATGAATAGATTCCGGGAGATATCTACACTTCTGGCTGGAGGCCAGTCATTACCAATTCAGAGCTGTGGCCTTTGGTCTCACCACAGCCCCCAGGATGTTTACCAAGTGTATGACAGTAGTGGCAGCTCACTTGAGACTGCAGGAATTATGGGTGTTTTCATATTTGGATGACTGGCTTATAACTGCTCTGACCAGGCATCACTTGATTTAAGCTCAAGAATATGTACTCCATTTTGATCTCATCTGTGATTTACCATCAATCACAGCAAATCTCAGCTGGATCCATCAGAGACATTAGAGTTTGCAAGGGTTTTGTTCAGTACAGTATCAGGAACAGCCTCCCTTCCCTTACCAAGGGTACAAAGCTATTCAATTTCAAGTCAAAAAGACAATTCAGAATTTTTTGTGATTGATTCTACAAGCCTTGAGGTCTGTGTCTGCTGCAGTGGTTCTAGTACCATTAGCAAGATACCATATGAAAATTCTTAAATGGACCTTAGCAACTTAGTGTCCATTCTACACCAACCTATGTCCACCCAAATCAGAATAACTTCGGCATTAATAAAGGGGTCTATATCAGAACTTCAAATGTTCTGATATTGACCCGTTTTGAGCGAACGCTAAAAACAGCGAAGTTGCAAAACACTAAATTATTTCCTAGGGAAAGAATTCGGTTGGCTGGTTCTGTGGCTTCACTATTTTCAGCGCTGTGGTGGAAAGTTATGGGTCAGGTTCCGGTAAGTATGTGATTGTGTGTTCGTTGGGATTAGGGCATGGGTTAGTTGAGTTAGAGTTAGGGCGTGTGTTAGGTGAATTAGGGTTAGGGGCGGGTTAAGTGAGTTAGGGTTACGGCACGGGTTAGGTGAGTGTGCGATAGTGACGGACCTTAGGGTTAGGGTTTGGGTTAAGATAAGTGGATAGATCGTGCATGTACAGTTTAGTGTAGGGTTAGTTGTAGGATTATAAGTGTGTGTGTGTGGATTGATGTTTAAGTGGTGTTGTGTGTATATGTTTCGGAATAGCAAATTTTTTTCCCCCAAGGAAAAAATTCGCTGTTCTGAATGTTCGATATTATGTGGTTTAGATATTTTAGGTTCAATGAAATAGCGTTCGCTATTTTCATCTTTCGATAGCGTGATATAAACGCAAATAAAGTACCTCTGGTGGTGGATTCTCAGAGATCAGATATTACCAGGCCATCCCTTCATTCTTCCTCAGCCTAAAGTAGTAGTGACCACAGACGCTTCCCAAATTAAGTGGGGGTGCACTTCTTGGGAAAGACACTTAGTCCCCTGAAGAGGCCAACATGCACATCAATGTCCTGGAAATAAGAGAAGTACTTCTAGTTTTGCAGACCTTTCAAGACTGTCTCCCTTCCTGGACTGTTGCAATTTCGACAGACAATATGTCAGTGTTATGGAACATCAACAAAGGAGGAGGAGCCGGATCTTGCCCCTTGTGCTAAGAAGCTCTGAGTGTGTGGCAATGGACAATCTCATCTGACTGATTTCTGATAGCAACACACATTCTGGGGAAATCTAATGTGATAGACTAGTTAAGCGGGTGCATTTTATTGCCTCATGAGTGAATCTAAGCATGCTAGTTGCAGAAAAGATATTCCGTCAATGGCATCAACCTTGATGCTGCCTCTTTGAATCTACCCTCATCAATAAGTCAGTAGGTTCTTTTCCCTGATACCTACACTGGGGGAATTGC
The DNA here is from genome assembly GCF_019279795.1 of Protopterus annectens. Lineage (NCBI taxonomy): Eukaryota > Metazoa > Chordata > Ceratodontiformes > Protopteridae > Protopterus > Protopterus annectens. The sequence continues at coordinate 679,712,340 of NC_056750.1, forward strand.
CACTTGCCGCTCTCCTCCATGATTGGCCCCCTGATCTCCTCTGTGCTTATCCCCCAACCCCTCTAATCCCCAAGTTTCTCAGAAAGCATCTCAACTGAAGAGCAAATGCATCCTCATTGCCCCTGGCCTTATCAGATTTGGTTCCCCTTTCTTTGGCTTCATCTAGTTCACCCTCCATGGATTTTGGATCCAATTCCAGACCTCCTTTGTCACCCGACATGCATGGTAAACCTGGACATTTTAGGCCTAAAGCTGACCGCATGGTTTCCTGACTTCTATTGATAGCCAGACAACCCAGGTTCTCCTCATCTGTCTGCCACATTCTTTTATCCTTTAGTAAAGCTGCCACTAGGAATATTTACAGAACTAAATGGAAACGATTTGTTTTTGGGCACAACAAAATGATGTTGACGCTTTTTCAGCACCAATACACACAGTTCTTGAGTTTTTGGCTACAATCTTTAATGAAGGGGCTAGTTCCTTGACTATTAAACTACTAGTTGCCACTTCTAATTTTCATGTAGGAGTTAACAATTCTGCCTTGGCTTCTTCAAAACATTGTAAGCCCTTTTTAAGGGGTAATTTTTTTTTAAGACCACCATCTGAAGCTCCAACTCTGCCATAGGATTTGAATTTCATTTTACAAGCTTCGACTCAATCTCTCATTTTGAAACATTAACAAAATGTGAACTAAAAGTTTTAGTCTGGAAAACCAGCTTCTTAGTAGCTGTAACATCTGCTTGGAGTCTCTGAACTTCAAGCCTTGTTCTCTAAGCTTTCTTATTTAATATTTCATAGAAAGAGGGTTGCAATATGAACCAACCCTTCCTTTCTTCCTATGATGTCAGAATCCAACATCAATCCGTCTATTAATCTTCTAGTTTTATTTCAAAATTTCAGGAACAAAGAAGAATACATGTTACCTTTGGATCTTCACAGACAGATATGTTTCTATTTGCACAGAACAAAGAATTTTAAGACTGATCAATTGTTTATTTTGCAGAATTGAAATCAGGCAAGCCAGTTGAGAAAGTAACTTTGTCAAAATGGTTAACTGATTGCATCTCCTTTGTCTACAACAAACTGGGATTTTCTTTGCCAAAATCTCTGAAAGCCCATTCAACCAGGTCCTTGGTAGCTTTATAAGTATTTTTATTCAGGTCTTCTGTGGATATATATATGTGGCCGCAGCTTGGACTAATCCTTGTACCGTTATTACTCTTTACAAATTAGATCTGGTCTCAAGGGGAAGAAAAGCCTTCGGATCAACAGTGCTCAGGAATATCCTCCCTTAGAATCCTTCTGGGATTCAGGTAGCTTAGGACCCTGTCCCAGTTGTTGAGAAATGTATAGCTTCCCACCCTACCTCCCTACTTGCTGGCCTTGCAGTTGCCTGACCCTACTCTAAATTTGATCTTGGACACTCCTCCCAGTCTAGTGTCATTAGCTCATTCTACCTAATACAGAGAAGGCCAACCCACTTAGTTTCTTTCCTTCTGTTCCTCCTTTCTTAAAAAAAAAAAAAAAAAAAAAAAAAAAAAAAAACTTGCCTGAATCTCCTTGTGTTCTGACTATGCTTCTCAAACATTTTGGAAATATAGAGTATATTTTTGTGCATTTATTAAAACTGTATTTGCCTTAATATTGCTACAACTCAAGTGCTCTAATTTGCACTGCATCTGAATTGTTTGTGTTGTTTTAGCTGCTTTTCTGTATCTTAGTGGCATTGAAACTGCCCGCCCCTCAGCCTGCCTCTGGGCCCATCTCATTTGCTCACTCAACTGAGTGCAGTGAGATCATATTCTGATTTCAGGCACTCCTACTGTGTACAAAGAGAGCATCTGGGAAATAGAAAAAAAAAATTAAGCTTATTTCCTGCCTTTCTTGTTAAGTGGTACAGACTATTTGTAGGCTTCTGAGCCCCCAAGCCCTTCTGTGTTTGAGGGAAGCCTTCTAGCTTGTTTTTTTTTTCTTGTAACTAGCCAGTTTTCTAGTTTCAGCACTCAAATCTGTTTCTTTGATCTCAGCACTTGTTCAGAAAAAAAAAAAAAAAAAAAATTTCATCTGCTTTTACTGTACTTGTGTTTTTACCTACTTCTTTTTACTTTTGCATCATCTTAAAATACTCAATTGTATTTATTACTGCTTGGTGTAACTCATTCTAAGCCTTTTGGTTTAAACACTTGGGCTTCGGACCAGTTAGTTGTTTTGCACTGAGAGGTTTGTGGTCTGCACTGTTGTGGCAGAACAGGTAGCTTACATCCTTCTAGGTTGAGAACTGCTGATTGAGGGCTCAGTGTCTGTTATTCTAAAAGTGTATTAATTCTGGTTTAAGCACTTGGGCTTTCAAGCCAGTTATTTTACATTAAGAGGGTTCGTGGTCTGCACTCTTGTGGGAGGAGAGGCTGGACTCTGCCCTTCTGAGCTGGGAATTTCTGGTTAAAGGCTTATAGTGCATGCATATCTGAACTGTTTCTTACTGAAGTTGGTGCGCCTTGTTTGCTGTGGCATAGACTGGATTCGGGCCTGCTGGATCTAGCTTTGTTTGTGTAACTTGAGCACTAATCCAGACTTTCTCTAAAGTATTCAATGGTATTTATTACTGCTTGGTTGTAACTTGATTAAAGTGTAGCTATCATTCAAGTCTTTTGGATTAAGCACTTGGCCTTCAGGCCAGTTGTTTTACATTAGGAAGGTTTGTGGCAAGCACTGTGGTGGCAGGACAGGTAGCTTTCATCCTTCTAAGTTGGGAACTGCTGATTGAGAGCCCAGTGTCCAAGTGTATTAGTTCTGGTTTAGGCACTTGGGCTTCAGGCCAGTTATTTTACATTAAGAAGGTTCGTGGTCTGCACTCTTGTGGGAGAAGAGGCTGGACTCTGCCCTTCTGAGCTGGGAATTTTCTGGTTAAAGGTTTATAGTGCCTGAATATTTGAACTGTATCTTACTGAAATTGGTTCACCTTGTTTGCTCTAGCATAGACTAGATCCAGGCCTACTGAATCTAGCTTTGTTTATATGCTTGTTGTTTGTTTGCTTGTTATTTCCTGGAAGCTAATTCACCTAATCGTAACTTCTCAGCTTCTGTGGATCACTAGTGATATCTGCATTGCTTACTGTACTTATTTCCTTGTTTCACTTGAAAGAAAGTTACTGTTTGTCGTTTTGCATTTAGTTACTTGTAACACATTGCACTCAAGTTACCTGGCACTTGCTCACTAAAGCAATTATATAAGTCAGCACTAAAAATTAAAAGCACTACACCCTCACTCCCCACTGGCCCTTGTTTTCAATTAAGGATTTCCCAATATTATTCTAGCATGTCCAAAGGTCAGTTGTCAATCTCCTCTCGGTCCAGCTGGTGAATCTGGGAATCTTGAGGCAATGTTATAACTGCCTCATGTACACAGACAACCCTCTCCTCCTCCCACATAACACAAATACTTGAGAGATGCAGCTATTTAGCCAAACTGGAGGCTGAGCTCTCTCAACTCAGGACTGGCAAGACCAGACAGGAGGAGAAGGCAACTACACACACCACAAAACCAGCCTCACATAATGCTACCACTCCACTGAATCAAACACATAAACACACAAAGACATACTCGGAGGCTCTGAGTAAAATTTACCTAAACAGCAGAGGCCTCCAAAGCAGACACCCAAACAACTGCTACCTCAAGACACCCCACAAGCAACACATAAACCACAAAAGCAGTGTGCAAAGCAGTCACAGCCCTTAAGGCCAAATACAACACCAAACATACTTGTCATAGGTGACTCCATAGTCAGACACACTGGCGTCCCACTCACCAGGCTGAACAAGGAGAGGGTCACAGTAAGCTGCCTATCGGGCGCTAGAATCCGCCACATAACACAAGCACTGGGTCACTCCACAGCAAGTACAAATATGACACAGTCATTGTCCATGCTGGTGTGAGCGACCTGAGGCGTACCTCCCTGGACTGCATGAAAAGAGACATAGAGGAGCTCTCTGATTATGTAGCCCAGGCAGGTATGACCCTAACCCTGAGCAGTATCCTTCCTTCACCAAGAATGATGCCACAATATAGAGACAAGATGATCAGCTTTAACAATTGGCTTAATGTCTGGTGTCATTCAAAGGGGATCCAGTGTCTGTCTGCTTGGGATGACATGCTTGACAAGCCACGCTGCATGAGGGCGGCTTGCACCTGTCACCCTGGGATTCCGGATATTGGCTAAGGCTCTTGCCACCCCATAGTGCCTTTTTAGGCAAGGCTCAAATTCTAAACCTACCACCCTAGAAAACAAAATGGGAAGAAATTGAGGGTAATGCTGCTCAATGCCAGAAGTCTAAATCTCAAAATGCACGCACTCGAGGCCCTTCTCAGTATGGAGAACATCGATGTCTGTGCTGTAACTGAAACCTGGTTCAAGGCTCCTGAGAGCACCCCGGCACTATTAGGTTTTACCTCATATCATGCGTTCCGGCCCCAAAACCCGGACCACTCCACAAAAGGAGGGGGTGTATCCATATTCATAAAGGATACTCACACCTCCAGGTTGGTGGCAACGCATGAAGCTTGGAAACCATCCAGGTGCAACTAACCATAGGCAAAACTGCTCTACAATTTGTAGCATGCTACAGGCCACCCTCTCAAACTCAGGAACCCCACACAGCCTTCCTGAAGACACTGGAGGGTATAAATGTATCTCCAAACACCATCATATTGGGTGACTTCAACTACCCGAATATAGACTGGGAACATTACTCAAGCCCTAACTTTCTAGCCCAACGGTTCCTGGAGTTCATAAATTCAAATGCCATGGAACAGCTAGTCACTGTTCCCACGAGAGGAGAAAATATACTAGATCTCATTGTCACAAACATGGGGACAAAATGCTCCACACGGAAGTATATCCCTCATTGGTGAGATCTGATCATAAACTAATCTCACTGGAAATCCACATCCCGCCCCACCCCAAACAAAAAGACCATAGTGAAGAACTTCTCTAAAGCAAACTTCACACTACTCAAGACTGGTGTGGTATCCTTCAAGGCCCCTGAGTCAGAGGAAACCACAACCCAAGCTGCGGAAGCCCTTACAAATGCCTTCTATGAACACCTCCAGGACTGCATGGATCAGGCAATCCCAAATAAAACCAAGACTCTTTCCACAAAGGGCAAGCGTCCAGTCTGGTGGACCCCAGCCATTAACAAACTTTACAATAAGAGGAGAAAGCTATTACATGATAGAACAAAATCCATAAAAGGGAAGTCACCCTGATCATTATTAGTAAAAAATACGAGCACTCATAAAATCAACTAAGGCCAATTTTGAGAGAAAAATTGCCATGGATTCAAAGGACAATCATAAGGCCTTTTTCAGCTATGTTAGGAACCTGGGTGGAAACTCACAGATATGCTCAGAATTAGTCCAAAATGATACAAAAATCACTGAACCCACAGACATTGCCAACATACTGGCAGACAGGTTCAGTGCAAACTTCACCCCTCTCCCCTAAAGGAGAGATAACTATCCCAGCCGAGTGTAGCCTCCCGGACATCTCAAATGCACAGGTGAAAGCTGCTCTCTCTAAAGCTAAAAACACAGCATCAATGGGACGGATGGTGTCCCGGCTGTGTGCTACACGAGCTAAATGAGGAATTAAACCCGCACATAAAGCAGCTGTTTAATCTCAGCCTTACCACAGGATACGTGCCCACGGAGTGTCGGACGGCACCTGTGTTCCCACTCCACAAAGGTGGCGCCTCTGGACCCTGGTAATTACCGCCCCATAAGCTTAACAAGTCTAGTCTGCAAAGCTATGGAGAGGATCATAATGGAGCTCATAAACAAAGATATAGGGACTTGCAGACATTGGACCCGACCCAGTTTGGCTTTGTCAAGGGAAGATCATGCCTTTTGAACTTGGTCGACTTCTTGAAATAGTCACCAAGGCCATTGATGAGGAAAGGCAGTCCATACAGCCTACCTTGACCTTGCAAAGGCTTTCGACACAATACCCCACTCGGGTATTGTAGAAAAACTTACCAGCTTAAATGTAAACCCATATGTCACAAGATGGGTTGCAAACTGGCTTAAGGACAGAACCCACAGGGTTAGAGTTGCTGGCGCTGTGTCAGACTCCAAGCCGGTCACAAGTGGTGTCCCACAGGCTCGGTCCTTGGCCCCTATTGTTTGGCATCTACTTCTCAGAAGTACAGGCCAACATGGGAGGACTTTGGCTGACAAAGTTTGCAGATGACTGCAAACTGGGCGCCATAGTGGAAAGTGCATCGGACACGGATATCCTTCAGAAGGGACTCACGGAAACAGATAGCTGGTGCCAGAGCCATGGCCTGAAGTTAAACGCCAAAAAATGTATAGTCATACCCTTCGGGAAAAACAAGGTAACCCCAAGCTACCATATAGGTGGCAATCCACTAAGCACAGAAGAGGTTATCAGGGACCTGGGGACCCAGGTTGACAGTGGCCTTTCTTTTGACACTCACATTGCTAAAGTGGTTAGAAAGACCTTCTACATTGCCCACCTGATCATGAAGGGATTCACATCCAGATCTAGTGAGGTCATTGTTCCCTGTACTCTTCACTTATCAGACCAATGATCGAGTACAATGCCCCATTCAGGATGTATCTCACCCGACATCTGCAGCAATTGGAGAGACCCCAAAAGTTCCTCACCAAAAGGATAAAGGGACTCCAAAATCTGTCATATGCTGCCAGATTGAAGAAACTCCAGCTCTATTCAGTCGCATACCGTCTGCTCAGAGGTGACATGTGCCTGACATACAAGGCCATGTCCAACCCGGAATTAATGGACATGCTCCACCTCAAAAAATCCAAATCCACCAAAACCACTAGAGCAAGCGACTTAAACCTTAGCACGGATATAAATAGGACGTGCTGGAGGGATAGATTTATCACTCAGAGACTCCCTATGCTGTGGAATAAAATCCCGGTCCATGTGAGGCAGAGCACCTCGCTGACTCTGTTCAAGAGAAATCTAGACCTGTGGATGGGAGATCGTAGGTTTACCCCGGGAATCATCTCTGGGTCACTGCTGGACAGAGGCACAACAAACTAATGGGCACAGTATTTTTTCATATAAGGGGTGGCGTAAGCCACAATAATTTGGGCTAGGCTTATAAATGCCTTAGGGCAGATAGCCTAGTATAAACCTATGAACCTATATTGACTTTTTTGTTTATGTAGACTAGCTACTTATTCTACTGTACTGCGGTGGTCGTGCTGCAGTAGCGTTGTCACCTCATAGCAAGACGTTGTCCCGTTCGATTCTCAGCTAGAGCGTCTTCTGTGCGGAGGCATACGTGAATGGGGCGTGCCTTCATTGAAGGTTGTGCATCAGGGCTGGTAACCCGGTACGTAAAAATCCACTACCAATCATTAGCGGACCGGAGTTCCGCTGTGGCGACCCCTAACCGGGAAAAGCCGAAAGACACAAACAAATTACTGCCTCTTAAATCGTTTTTCAGTTGTGCATTTGCCTTGCTTCATTTAAAAAGTTTAAATTGCTAATTTTGTAGAGTTTTAATTGCATTTACTGTTTAGGGCTATGCACTCAAGTGTGTTAGTCTTTTCTGTGTTTATTTACTGTATTATTGCATTGTTTAGCCTGTTTTAACGAAACACCCCCCCAAAAAAAACAAAAAATACTATCTTGTTTGCTAGTTTCCCACCTTTTCTAGCTAGTATAGTCCATATCACAGACTTCGCTGTGGTAAAGGGAAGTCCTACTGCTTACCAGTGGGAGTGGTGAGCATTGTACTGCCTATCTAACACTAGAGGAGTGGTTTCCAGCTCTGAAATTGTAATTTTATTAGCCATTTTGGGCTGATTTCTATCCCTTTCAACTTTCTGGCTTAAAAACGTGTGTGTTTGCATGTTTTTTGCATCGTGCAGCACCACGGGGCTATGGTTAAACTATTCCAGGTGCCAGAAAGTCTGCTCTTCAAATTTTCCCTTAGAACTAGCTGGTTTATCAGTAGTAGCACTAAAATCTGAACCCCTGTGACTAGCACTTGCTCTAGAACCTGCTGGAATGCACTAGGAAGCCTTAAACTGATACAAGCACTCGGCTCTTCTTGTTAATAAGGAGAAATTAATCGTAGGCACTAAACAGCCTATAATTGCAGAATACCTTGGAAAGGTAAGGGAAAACAGCTCTTCTATTTTACAAAAAAAAGCACCTAAACAGGCATGTCCAAGGGTCGGTTTCTGGTGATTTCTCCTGTCCACCTGGTGTATCTGGGCATACTGGGGCAATGCAGCAACTGCCTCATGTACACAGACAACCCTCTCCTCCTACCACCCAACACTACAACCTGCGAGAGATGCACTTACATAGCCAAACTCGAAGGAAAGCTCTCTCCAGCCAAGATTGTGTTAGACAGTCAAGAGGAGAAGGTTAACACGTGCACTACACCTTAAGCAACACATAGCCCTTAAAAACCCACACCATCATCACTAACACATATCAACACTAAACCCACATATGCGGAGGCCCCTAACATTAACCTGCCCAAGCAACAAGGACCTCTGAAGCTGAAACGCAAACAAACACCAGTCACAACCAAAGTGACACACAGCTCACGACACCAGCGTGCCACCCAACAACAGCCCCTAAGGCAAGACAACATATCCAACACTTTAGTCCTCAGTGACTTTATAGTCAGGCACACTGATGTTCCACTCACCAGGCTGAACAAGGAGAAAATTACAGTCAGCTGCCTGTCGGGTGCCAGGATCTGCCACATAACGCATGCACTCAAGTCACTCCACAACAAGTACAAATGCGACTCTGTCATTGTGCATGTTGGAGTGAATGACTTGAGATTTACCTCCCTGGACTACATGAAAAGAGGCATGGAAGAACTCTCGGATCATGTGGCCCAGGCAGGTATGACCCTAGCCCTGAGTCGCATCCTGCCTTTACCAAGAATGATACCACAGTGTAAGGACAAAATGATTGACTTCAACAATTGGCTAACCTTCTGGTGTCATTCAAAGGGGATCCAGTATCTGTCTGCCTGGGATGGCATGATCGACAAACCACAATGCTTTGCCAGAGATGGTCTGCACCTGTTGCCCCTGGGATTCAGGTTACTGGCTTAAGCTCTTGCCACCCCTATAGTGCCTGTTTTAGGTAAGGGTCAAAGGACAAAGCCACCACCGTAACAGATACAAGCATGCAAAATCTGAAGGTAATGCTACTCAATGCTAGAAGTCTAAACCTCAAAATGCACTCTCTCGAGGCACTCCTAAAAATGGAGAACATCGATATCTGTGCAGTAACTGAGACCTGGTTCAAGGCTCCATAGAGCACCCCTGCAATACCAGGCTACAGCTCTTACCACACTTTTATGCCACCAAACCAAGACTGAAACACTAAAGGTTGGAGGGGTGTCTATATTCACACCTCCAGGCTAGTTGCCCAACACAATGCATCTGAAATTCTCCAGGTGCAACTAACACTAGGTAAGACTGCATTCCAAATTGTAGCTTGCTACAGATCCCCCACCATGCCCCAAGATTCTCACTATACCTTTCTAAACATACTGGAAAATATTAAGATACAACCAAACACCCTAATACTGGTTGATTTAAACTACCCTGCCATTAACTGGAAAAACTACTTTGGTACCAGCACCTTTTCCCAATGGTTCTTGGAATTCATAAATTCCAATGCCCTGGATCAACTAATCCATTGTCCCACTAGGGGCTCTAATATGGAAGATAGATGCTCCACACCAGTGGTCACCCCCTCATTGGTCAGGTCTTGACCATAAACTAACCACCCTTGACATCCACCCCCCCAGTAAGGAAACCTCCAAAAAAAAAAAAAAAACTTATCCAAGGCCAACTTCATGCTACTCAAGTCAGAAGTGACAAACTTAATGACAACCCATGCAGATGGGAGCTGAAAGTTTGACTGCTGAAGCCTACACTAAGGCACTGTAAAAGCACATCCACTCGTGCATAAATCATGCCATTCCAGATAGAACCAAGAGGCTCTCCTCCAAAAAAAGGAAGCCAATCTGGTGGTCCACTTCCATAAACAAACTATACAACAGAAGGAAGAAACTGTTGCAGGAAAAGAGGAAAATCCCAGGATGTAAAAAAACTTACCAGCCTCAGTAAGAAGCTGAGATCCCTCATAAAATCCTCCAAAGCTAGTTACGAAAATAAAATTGCTAAAGATTCCAAAGACAACTACAAGGCATTCTATAGTTATGTCAAGAATCTAAATGGCAATGCTCAGATCTGCTCTGAGCTACAACAGAATGGCATTAAATATACTGATCCCAAGAATATTGCCAATATCCAGGCAGATCAATTTAGTGCCAACTTCACCCCCCTCTCATCCCCTAAATGGCCCATCTCACTACCAAAAGATTGCCAAATTCCAGTAATCATGGCCACACAGGTAGATACCGCACTCTCCAAAGCAAAGAATACAGCATCCATGGGACTAAATGACAATCCCAGGCTGTGTACTACATGAACTACAAAATTAACTGGCACCTCACCTAAGTGAGTGGCGCACAGCTACAGTTATTCCACTCCACAAGGGGAGATCTACCCTGGATCCTGGGAACTACTGTCCCATCAGTCTGATGAGCCTGATCTGCAAGGGCATGAAATGCATTATCATGGAACTTATAAATACATTGGAAACCTTCAAACACTGGACCCCACCCAGTTTGTGTTCGTGAAGGGCCGATCTTGTCTCCTGAACCTGATTGACTTCTTCATATAAGTCTCCAGAGCTGTGGACAAGGGTAAGGTGGTCCACACAGCCTACCTGTACCTCGCCAAGGCATTCGACACCATGCACCACTCTGGAATCATAGATAAACTTAGTAAGCTGGGCATAAATCCCTACATTAAGCGATGGGTTGCCAACTGGCTTACTAACAGAACCCAGACTGTAAAAGTAGCTGACTCCAAATCCAGCTCCAGACGAGTAACTCAGGGTTCAGTCCTGGGACCGCTCTTGTTTGGCATCTACTTCTCTGAAGTACAGGCTAACACTAAGGGACTGTGTCTAACAAAGTTTGCATATGACTGCAAACTGGGAGCCATTATTGAATTCCCAAATGATGTGGATATTCTACAAAAGGGCCTTACAGAAACAGATGCTTGGTGCCAGAGCCATGGGCTCAAGCTTAATGCCAAGAAATGTATAGTTATCCCCTTTGGAAAAAAACATGTACCCATGAATTGCCACATAGGTGGCAGTACACTAAACACCGAAAGTGTGATGAGAGACTTGGGGACACAGGTTGACAGTGGTCTCACCTTCGATAACCACATCGCCACAACAGTCAGGAAATCCTTCTATGTGGCACACCTCATCACTAAGGGCTTTTCATCTAGAAAAAAGGAGGTCATTGTCCCACTGTACTCATCCCTCATTAGACCCTTTATAGAGTACAATGCCCCATTTGGTATGTACCTCGCAAGATATCTGCAACAGCTGGAAAGGCTACAGAAATACCTCACTAAAAAATTCACAGGCCTAAAGCAGATGCTGTATGCTGACCATATAAAAAAACTCCAGCTATATATACTCTGTGGCATAAAGCAGATGCTGTATGCTGACCATATAAAAAAACTCCAGCTATATATACTCTGTGGCATATCGTCTACTCGGAGACTAACTCTGCTTTACATACAAGGCCATGTCAAACCCTGAGCTGTTGGACATGCTCCACTTAAAGAAATCCCAATCCGTCAGAGCCATATGCTCCAGGGATCTAAACCTGGTTATCACAATGAACAAAACATGTTGGAGGGATAGGTTCCTGACCCAGAGACTCCCCGTACTCTGGAATAGACTGCCCATGCATGTCAAGCAGAGTGCCTCTTTGGCCCTCTTCAAAAGGAACCTTGATGACTGGATGGGAGATAGGAAATTCACCCTGGGGAATCACATCAGTCACCCTGCTAGACAGTGGTCCAGGGAAGTAAATATTGTGAGAAGAAATATCCAGGGAATTGTTATGGCTAGGCTTGTATAGGCCCTAGTCCCGATAGCCTAGTACCAGCCTATGAACGTACACACCATAACAATCCATCTGTGTTGTTTACTTTCATTCTTTAACTCCCCTCCCTCCAACCTCCTACCATTTGATTTGAGACTTTTGGAAGAATGAGAAGATAATAAGGGGAACAATGTCCCTGCCTTTGAGCCCCTGGTATTGATTTATCCCTTCTAGTGTTGTTTTAATGTTCTGTGAAGCTTTAAGGCCAGCAAACAAGATCTGAGGTATTGTAGGGGACTAGAGCATTATGGGTAAGGGGAGAAGCTTGAGGGTTTGCAGTATCCAAGAGCTATAAAGTGTGTCATGCCATCTGTCACCATCTCTCCCTATTCAATACCATTCTCCTAGCTTCTTCGACATTCATGCCCAAAGTGGCTGAGTTGGATCCGAGGGTAAGATCTGGACCCAGTTGTTGAGGAAGAATAAAAATGGTCAACACAGATGGAAAGTTGCAGTGAGTACATAACTCATTTATTAACCTCCTATCAAATAGTTCAACGTCCACCAGTAATGAAGCAATATTCAAGTGATTTGTAGGAACAAAGGTGAAACAACAATTAAATCACAATGCACCTGTTCCACTCAAAACTCAGAACTGAAATTATATATGGAAAAATCACCATCAGTGAATACATGAACTTGACCTTCAGGGCTATCATCTGTACAATTGTCATTAATTCATTTTTACCATCTTTGTACCTTTTCTTCGACTGGTAATGTGGGGGTCATAGATAATGTTTTCTGAAATGTGAAGAGTCCTGATGTTGGTTCTTGTTGGCTAACCTTTCTGATTGTCTGGAGAGAGCTGACAAAAATCCACGTCACTTGTGTGGTTTTTGAATGTCTTTCCAATGTAACTGGAAACTTACTTCCACATGTCTTAAAATCATTAACTTGCCGGGGAATAGGGTATGCACGATTGGCATCTTAATCCATCTCATCTTTAATAGGTTTTCTGGCTTTACTTGAAGATTTAGGATAGAAGGCAAGATGAAATGAGGACATCCAACAAGGAGGTGGATGGATTGTGTGAGAGAAGGCCTGCAACAGTTGGGCATGAATGTTGAAAAAGCTAGTAGAATGTTATTGGATAGGGAGAGATGGTGACAGATGGCATGACACCCTGACCCCATGTAGAAAAAGGGGAAAATGGGTTGATGGTGAATGGAGATGTACTAAGCTGAAATGGCAGCGTTTTCTTACCTTAAGTGTTATGTATTTATTTATTTGACATTTGTTCATCAGGTTGGTCCAGCTGGGTCAGAGCCTTTTTTCAGTGGAGACCCGGGTAGAAAAGCTCCACAGTTAATACGTAAATTTAAGTAGACCTAGTACATAGCTAATTATACAAAGTTTCCAATAGTGATATGTAAAAAAGTGGGTTTAACATGATTAGAAATTAGATTGTACATTTCCGCAAAAGAAGTAGAACATATAAAATTTACATTTTAGTCAAAGCAAGGTACATTTGGTACAGTGCAGAGAAGGGTAGATAAGTCTAAAATTGTTTTCATATTCATCTAAAACATAGACTAAATACCAACATTCAAGGCAAGACAAAGTAAGGTAGGTACTGAGCAGAGAAGGTAAATTAATATAAGTTTACATCTGTGGATATAAGTACAGATTAAAATAGCCATAATGGGAGAGAAGTGGTCAGGTAAGAAAGAGTCAACAGAATGTAGGTATAAGGTAGAGAGAGAGGAATGTAGGAATGCTCTGTTGAAGTATAGAAAATTAGAAAGAGAGTTAGGTAACACAGGTGTGTGAGAAAGGAGAGTGGCTGGTAGGCAGAGAGGAGATTGGTCAGTCAGGGGTTATGACACTGACATAGTTTTTAATTGCTTAAGTGATTTTTTACAGTCTTTCTGAATTGGTGTTTGGGTCTAATGTCAAGTAGAAGTTTATTCAAGTTCTCAGCAAGGGAATAGTTGTAAAGGTTTTTACCAATGTTTGTGTATGTTCAGAGCTCTGAAGCATTCTTGCTGGGGTGTAGGAGGAGATGATGATGAGATGCTGTGGCAGAAGGTGGGCTGTTATAAAATTTTAGTTTCTATAAAGGAGTCCAAGTTTTTGGTGGGTTTTCTTAATGTTACTTAGTACATGGAGGTCAAATTTTAGCTGGTCATCAATAATGACCCCAAGTAGTTTGGTATGGCTTTCCATTGTGATGGGTGTGTTATTGTTGGAAGTACTGGATAAGGATGGTTTTAGATGGTTCATTGTTTTTGGTATGAAGAGTAAAATTTTGGTTTTCTTTGGGTTTAAGATTAGACGGTTTTGGTTGAGCCAGTTTTCAGTAGACAAGAAGGAGTTCTGTGTTGTAGTTTGGAACTTGGGGAGGGTATCAGCAATAGGGATGACTGGTGGAGTCATCGGCATATTGTACTAGTGATGACTGGTGGGGTAGTGATAGATAATTGATTAGTAAAAATATTAAACAGTAGTGGTCCAAAACTGAACCTTGTAGTACTCCCATCTTTATAGAGAGTTTGGGGGAGATAGCAAAGAGCCATTTGACAGATGGGAAATGATTGCTGAGGTAACTAGAGAACCAGGAGATGGTAGGAGTGGATAGGTTTAGTTCAGAGAGTTTATCTAAGGGGGGGGGGTAGGTGGGAAGCAATGTCGAATCCTTTGAGAGGTCAAGAAAGAGGCAAGAGACTAGTTTATTCGGGTCACTGGCTAGTGAGATGGTGTTTTATGAAGGTGATGACAGCAGTAGAGGTACTATAACTAGGATGAAAGCTATGTTGGATGGGGTGATTAGGTTTTCTTGCATGAGGTATTGTAGGATTTGTTTATGTGCACATTTTCCAAGAAATTAAAGAGGGGGGGTAGAATTGCTGTGTGCCTTAAGTTGGATAGTTCAGTGGAGCTGCCACCTTTATGGATTGGTAGGGTGTAGAACTTTTTCCATATGGCTGGGACTTTGGCTTCACTAATGTGTCATTTGATGAGAATAGAGATGGGTAGGGCTAAGGAGTTGGCAGCTAGGTGGAGAAAGAGAGGGAGGGATACCATCTGTTGAGGGAGAGCAAGGTTTACGTTTAAGAAGCAGGGATTTTATGTATCTGATGGGTATGGTTTTTAAGCAAAAAGCTGAGGGGGGGTGTTAGAGGTTATAAGAGGGTTAGAGGGTGGGGTGGTGTTAAGTTAGGATGGTTGGTTAGTTTACTAATGGAGTCTATAAAGTAAGAGTTCAAGTTTGTTGCAGTTTGGAGAGAATAATTGGCTGGGCTAGTTTGGGGAGTGGAGGGGTTGCCTGGATGAAGGATTTGATTATTCGTATGCCAGAATTTCTTTGGGTTATGTAGGTGTGTTTTGGGGGGATTTGAGTAATAGTTTCTGTTGTCATTGGTCACGGCTTTCTTAGTAAGGCTTCGAAGTTGTCTATATATTGTTGTAGGTGGATGGGGAGTTTGATTTTGGTCCAACGCTTCCAGGTTTTGCCCTTTTGAGCCATAAGGGAGCGGGTGGATGGAGTTACCCAAGGGGAAGCAACTGATTTTATTCTGACATTGTGTATAGGGGCCAGGGAATTGAGTATGTTAAGGAATATTTTATTGAATTCCATAACAGCTTCATCGAGGGGTAACTGGCTGAGAAATGTCCAGTTGATAGCTGAGAACTGACTGTTTAGTTTATTAGGGTGAAAGTTTTTTTTTAATTTACGACATGCTTTTATCTTGTGATGTTTGAGTATGTGTGGGCTAAAACTGAGGACTTAGGGCAGTGGTCACTGAGGTGTCTGCTAGGGTTTCGGGGAAGTGATATTTCTGAGTATGTAATACTAGAATCCAGTCAAGTAGAGCAGAACGGATAGTTAATTTAGTGATATTAGATAGGTGCAGTAGCTAGTTGGGTGAAACCACGTAAATTAATGGAGGTGGAGGGGGATTCATTGGAGACCATTAACCAGTTAATGTTAATACCTCCCATGAGTATAGTTTCTTTGGGGAGGTTAGAGCAGAGAGAGAGAGAGGAAACAGTACTTTCCAGTACAGTGGTGATGTCCCCTGGTGGTATGTAGATTGCAGCAATGTTGGACGAAGTGTGGGGATTAATTTTACAGTTAGTCAAAAGAAGTTTTGCAGGTGAGTCTGGAGGAGAAGGGGGAACTAGAGGTTTTAGAAACTAGATTGTTTTTTTTAACAGCTGTCTGACAGGCATATTCAGATAAGACTTCCAGCACTGATACTGAATAATTTTCTCTGAAACTTAATGTAGTAATGCATACTTAAGACTGCAAAATAACACTGATGAATTGATTTTATATTCTGAAAAATGTATTATCTCATAGATGGACTGCTATTCACATTTTTTTAATGCATTTGTTTTTTTCTTTTCTCTTTGTTGTAATATCTATTTTTATGTAAACTGTTGCATTAGTGATAGTGGTTTTAACGGGTTGATAAAGTTTATAAAAAAAAATAAGATTTGTGACATATTAATGGTTGTTAAAGAACCTTAGTTTGCTAAATCTAATTTACAGAATGAATAATGAGGATATCAAACTTGAATTTATCCTCTTAAATATGAATAAATGCAAGTCTGATGTTCTGATTATTTTTGATCAGGCTAACGGTTCTATAGTCAATAACTTTCCCAGAGTTCCTGTGTTTCAACCTTGGTACCACTGTGGTCTGCTTTGAGTTATTGGGAACAAATCTCATGTTCAGCATTTGTTGGAATAAGAAAATACTATATGGTATAAGACTCTTCTCTATTTTATTTAAAAGGAAACTATTCAACCCATTGGCTCTACTGCAGTATAAGTCGTATAAATCTTTGTTTTGTCTATTGCTGGTCTCCAATCATCTATGCATGCTGCAAGGGCAGATGGAGAAGCAAACTGAATTGAAGGACCTGAGACGGTTATTTCTCACAAGTGCTCTGTAGAATATACTAAGAATCTCTATGAGGCTATCACTGTCAACTGACAGAGTATTATTAAGTGGGATTTATACCACCAGATATGTCCTTCATGAATTCTCTCAGATGCCTGTATTGTGTTCTTGAATAGCTAGTGCAGTTAAATATGACAGAGAAACAGTTTGTCAATAGAAGGTTATTGTGCATGTCTATGCTTGATTTGGTAGGTGGCCACCATTAGATACTCGTGAAAGGGTAGCAAGAACTTTTAAGTGCATCTACTAAAATGCATATGTGGCTAGGCCTCTTATTTGCGTAGTCTTATTCTTGTGCTACTAGACTTCTTTCATATCCAGCCTCATTTTATGTCTTGGAGTAGTTTAATGTTTAGATAACTTGCCTTATTGCTTTTTGTCGGGCATTCTTTGTACGTGTTTCTGCAGTGTTTTTTCTTGATTTTTGAGTGTAGTACTGTGTCGTAAAGTTCTATTACAGAACCTCCTGTAACTTCATGTTTTTCTTAACCCAGTTATTAAATTATCACTTATGAGATAGCCAGGTATACATTAATAGAAAACAATCCATATTAACATTTGTATCCATTTACATACACTGTCTATCACATACGTTTTCTTTTGCTACAACTATCATCAGTCCATCATTACATGATTTGCTCAATTCCAGCTTTCCCTTAAACCTCACTCATCCTCCTCTTGAACAGTATTCTGCATGTATCTTTCCCACAATTTCCATTCATTTCTATGTGATTTGCTCCTTCCCTTTTCTAAAGATCTCTATTCCAATTATTTTATCTCCTTTACAATATTCTATACCTCAAATAAGTTTGGTTTAGATTTTGATTTCCATTTTCTAGTAATTGCTTTTTTTGGCAGCCAGCAAAATTAAACTTAAGGTCCTACTATGACTAGACATCTCAGACACTGTATCCTAGCTCAAAATAATTGTTTCCTTAGTTAACATCTATTTGCTTACCCAGTATTTCTGGCAGAGTACTCCCAAAGGAATTTGTAAAATCTACCAACTCCTTTCAGTTTCAAAACATATGTTCACAGTTACCTCTTTTTTTCCATCACACCTTCCCAGCATTTGCTGTCCGCCTGAGGAAAAATTCTTTGAAGTTTGCTTAGGGTATAAAAATACCTATGCAAACACTTCCAAGCAAAAATCCTAAGTCGTATGGGCTTTGTTTTATACTTTGGAGACATGCATATGTCTTCCCTTTGTTACCTGAATTACTTCCAACCTTGGCATAATTAAGTCTTCCATAAATATTTCCATTTGTGCTTTTTCTTGATTTCTACATTTCTCTGCTTTATACAGATTTTTATAATTTCCAAAATATCTCTAGTGAGTCCACATAATCTCTAGTTATTTTTCTTGTTATAGGCTCCCCACGTTTGTCAACAACCATTTCTACTTTTTGTTACCCAAGTCATTATGCGAAAAGTTTTTGTGCTCTGGAGTTTAGAAGAAATTTTCTTATACAATTATTTTTTAATAACTCTTCTTTCGAATGCATCTTGGTTGAACTTAAAACAACGAAAAGGCAAAATAGCAAAGCGGCTTTTAAGCAAATTCTTTCCCACGGAAAGAATTTGCTTGGCCGCTTCTTACTTTGCCATTTTCGGCATTGTAGTGCGATCTTGGAGTTGGTATATTTAAGTGGGGGGGGGGGGTGAAGCCCCCCACTTTATATATTTCAATTTTTTTTATTTTTTTGGAACAGAGATTTTTTTCCCTTGGGGAAAAATCGCTGTTCTGAGCTTTAGAGATTGTAAGCTTTCGCTTACATGGGGTCGATTATTCATCGTTCGCTGATATAATATCGAACCTGTGTGTGTGTGTTTGTGTATATATATATATATATATATATATAATGTGTGTATATATATATATATATATATATATATATATATATATATATAATGTATATATATATATATATATATATATATATATATATACATGTATATATATATATATATATATATATATGTATATATATATATATGTGTATTTATACATATATATATATATATATATATATATACACATATATACACATTTATTTATATATATATATATATATATATATATATATATATATATATATATATATATATATATATATATATATATATATATATATGTGTGTGTGTATATATATATATATATATATATATATATATATATATATATATATATATATGTATATCTCACACTGATATGAATTCCAACTTCAAAATTTACCCAACATTTACATGCGTCATTTGCTACTTAGATGGCATCCAGGATATTGTTTTGCCTAGGAAAGCTGCATGTATCCATGTTTGTGTAAAGTCTATAACCTTCTTAATCTGTTAGAAGTTAAGATTTTCCAGCAAATGTTAGAAATATTCATATCTCCTACAATTACAATATATTTTGTTTATTTCAAAATAGTGCTCGTGAAAGTTCTTCACAACGATCGCATTCGGGTTTAGACGTTTTAAAGACTTGCAGTTGTGATTGTTGATTTGCCTCACAGAACATTAACACCAATTATTTCTATATCTCTCTTGCTTTATTTATTTAATTTCTCCAAGTCTTTTGGGTTTCTCATATTATGATGGGAATGGACCCCATTCATAAGTCAAAGTACAATTAAAGTTCATGAAATTAGTATTGTGTTAATCTTTGATGTCAACCAGAAGTGCTCTTTGCATCACCTGCAATATGCCCAATAATGACGGCTCCTGCAATTCATTTGGGGTTACATGTGTTAGTAATATATCTAAGTACCATTGTAGATTCTTTTTTATAACACCTGTTGCTTCTACTGCTATTGCGACTCTCTGGGTATCTTTCTTCCACATTGCTGTTTCTGCCTGCAGATCCTAATATTTCATGAGTTTGTATCTCTGTATGCAAGACACTGCAGTCAGTGGGTGTGGCGATTTAAATGATCGATGCTACTTTTGTTTTCTTTTCATGGAGCACTATATCTAGTTTTCTAGCATCTGCCCTTTGAGCTGTTGGTAATGGGTGCTTTGTGGCTCATGCTTCCAGTGTTTTTTCAGTCACTTCAATACCATAACATTTGCACAATCTCCAGTGCAACACCCTTGCCACATTATTATGCCTTTCCGTATAGAGTCCTGCCATTAGTATGTCACAAGCAGCAACAAGGTGTGCAACTGTTTCCACTTCTGTTTTACAAAACCTACATTTGTCTATTTCTCCCATATGTTCAATGGACTTTGAAAACCAGTATGTATATAGCCCACTATCTTGGGCTGCCAATATTAACCTTTCATCTCTTGGTTTGAATTTGTCTCTCCTTAACCATTCCTGCATTCGTTCCTGATCAACATGAGTTTCTTCCAGAAGTTTTCTATACTTGCAACTGTATTTATGCATTTTCTACATTTCTTGCCTTCTCATCTGGTCCTTCACCTTGTATTCTTTCTTTTGTTTTTTGGCACATTCAGTTGCTGCCTGATCTTTATTTTCTGCTGGTTTGATTTCCCTTCCTGCTTGACATCAATATGCTTCTGCTAGCCTAATCAAGGAAGTTATCTTAGATTTATTCTGCTCATGTTTCAAAACTTTCACTATGTTTGGTGCTTGTGAGGTTAGGAGATATGTGTGCAGTTCCACGATTGCAGATCTATACATGCAATCAATTTCAAGGAAGCCCATCCCTCCTTCAGAGCAGGGAATGTATAATATTGGTATGCACTGATTTTTATAAATCATTTGGTGAGCATGAACCATCCTTCTTGTTTTCCTGTGTAATCTGTCCAACACGTTTTGGGGCCAGTCAGTCACTCCAAAACTGTAAGTTAGGACAGGAAGAGCAAATTGGTTTATAGCTTGGATTTTCTTCCTAGATGTCAACGCAGTTTTCAGTATTAAAGTCTTCTTTACTAAGTTTTATTCACATTTGTTCATGTTTTCTTGTTGATCCTTCATAAATTCCCAAACATTTATATACACTCTCTCTTGCTCAAGTTCTTTTATATCACATTCTTGTCCCAAACTGATGTTTTCTTGGTGCTGCAGGTTTCCTGCTTTAAAGGTTGCTTTTGCACATTTATCAAGACCAAATGACATTCTTGTATCATCTGAAAAAGATTTTGACAGCTTGCAGTTGTAGTTTCAGTTCCTCATCTGATGAGCTGTACAGTTTTAAATCACCGACAATGAGATAAGTCTTTATACTTCGTTGTTTTCTGGGAGCCAAATTATAGCCATGGCCTAAGCTGTTAAGTAGACAGCTTAATGGGTTAAGGGCAAGGCAGAATAGCAGCAATGACAGAGAGTCAATCTGGAATATCCTCCTTTGAATTTTTGTCCCTGGAATAATAGTTGTCCTTTGTCGTAGCTTAATTGTAAATTGGTCTGCTACTGTTTCAAGGCCACTGTAATGTAAGTCGATCAGTGTAGGGTATATATTATACATTTTTAAGTACTCTCTTATTTATGAATGTGGGATACTATCCCATGCTTTTTTTGTAGTCAAGCCATGCCATACTTAGATTCTTCTCCTTTTTACAGTTCTCCATTATGACTTTATTTTACAACAAATGATCCTTTGTTCCATATGACTTTCTTTTATTGCCCTTTTGTTCTATTGCCATAATTGAGTTTTCTTCTAAATGACTGTAAACTCTGTCAGCATCAGATCCAGTGTATAGTTTTATATGTCGTCGGAAGCCCAGTTGTTGGTAAATAGTTTTTAGGGTAGCTTGTAGGTTCGCTCTTTAGGAGCATTGTTTTTCCTGTTAGCCAGGTTGGTGTCTGTTCGGGGTGCACATATAAATAGTTCTTACTTTTCGCTAAATCTTCGTGCAAAGATGTTAATACTTTTAACCAGAAGATAGGTACTGCATTTGGGCTTAGATTTTCCAATTAGAGGCTTTTCTTAACTTTGTTTCCATTTGTCTGGCTTGTTACTTCATCCCATTTCGTATCCTGTACCTTTAAACATACTCTTTCTTTTACTTCTTTTCATTTAGCATCTTTATGTTCCGCAGGATCTTCATAAACACTACTTCAAAATGTATCTATTTCTTCTTTTTGGTGGTCTTTTAATTCCTTTGACCTTTTTTCCCAATTCTCTATAAACCTTTTTTGAGTCATCAGTAAATTGTGTATTTTGTACTTTTCCTTTATATTTATCTGTGTATCTTCTATGTTTTGCCACCTGTGCTGAGATTTTTAGTTCTCAGTAATGCGTGATAGGTCCTGGTCTGTTCTAATACTGCACATTGCTTTTATCACATCTATCTTTCTAAGTATTTTTGTTGATATGTTCCCTTTTCCATACTCTTCGAACAGTGACACTTGTCTTAGTTACTTTATAGTTTTCTCTGTTCGATACATCCATGATGGCATTCAATTTCTCCCTTTTCTCTCCCTTACTACCTTTGTTCTTGTGGTAGAACTTTATCAGTTATTAATTTAGCTGAACAGTAATATATCCTGTTTACATCTGTTATATCGCATGGATCTCTATGGATAGTCCTAATTACTGTGTTCATTTGTTTTATCAAACTTCTGACTTTTTGGGTTTTATCGACCTTCTCCAGTCTGTTTCTTTCATTGAACTTAATATGTCTATCTGTATTAAGCTTCTCTTGGCTCATTTTCTTCTAAACTGAGGGCACATTTTTTTGTTTTCCATTTCCTGCAGGAATTCTGTAGAAAGTTCTGTTGCACCTTCCTGTGGCACATTCTCTTCAATTTCATCCTGTGCCATCCGTTGCTCTGTCAGATGGGAACTCACTGGCCTATCACTCCTCAACATAAACTGCATCAGAGTTTCCAGTTTCCTGTTTCTTCCCTTGCTGTACAACTTCAAGTGAACATTCATACTGGTTTCCTGTGGAAGGCTCCAAAGGATCTTCATATGGCACTTAAGCAATTTCTTCCCATTCCACTGGTTTCCCCTTAACTTGTAGGTCCATTGCTCTATCCTGTTGTGATGCTTTCTGAGTTCCATATTCTACACTGAGTCCTTCACCTTGGAGGTACTCCATAACCTCAGTTTCTGTTTTTTTAACTTCTCAGCTAGCTCAGCTGATGTAAGAATATCAGAAAATGTAACAGATGATCCTTGTCCTATGCAAACAATACAGTGGCCTTAACCTTCCCCAAGTAGTCATTGTTGATTATACCAAAATCATTTATATCTAAAACACAGCTACCAGCTTGTATTTTAAACCATTAAAATGAAGAGAAAGTAGTGTTTCTCTGTCATTTTTTCAACCTCTGGCCTCCGTTGAAAGGAGGCCTCTAACCTATTCAACAAAGAATAAATAAACTAAAAATAAAATTAGTCTGTGGAACTCTTCTGTTTCACTAAACCCATTGAGTTTTTTAAGATCATTTTCATCAGTCCCCAACTATATGGTTATCTATCACCAGTGCTTGATAGGAGCTCAGTATCCACTGAGTAGTCTGTGGCAGTGGGCTTTTGGTGTATGAATGAATAACCTACTTTGTGCATAATTGGCATCCTCTGTTATTTGTCTGATGTAGTTCTGAGGCAGTGTCTCATTTTTTTTTTTCAGAATTGTTAATGTTGCTTGTATTCCCTAAGCTGTTTACTTTGAGGACCTTCTTCACTTGTTTTTTGAAACACCCCATCATCATTTTTCATCTATGTTATCTCCACACAGTTTTCTTTTACTGGACTTACTTCCAGCCCTACAGAAATTTCAGCTAAGTTAGTTTCTAGTGGCTGAAATTCCTTTTGGGTATTACTGTCATCAGTGCATGCATCAAGGTCATGTGATTCCTGTGAAGTCCATGTCATTCTAAACTTTTTCTTTGAGTGTTCTTTGCGCTCACCACCTTGTACCATTTTACAGATACATAGGTGTATACTAGACTTACCGACCACTGGGGCCCTTCTAAGCCTAGCCAGGCTTGCCAAATGTATCCTGAAATTGTATATGCCTTAGAGATTATTTTAAGAGGAATATGTAAGTGAGGGCAGGATTTATAAGCCATCTCTGTACATTAGAGAGATAGCTGTGAGACCTGGAGTATGTTTATGATTTTCCATCCACTGTTCCAGGTTTCTCTTGAAGAAATTTAGGGAAGAGCTTTGCTTCATACTAATGGGAAGCCTGCTCTAGAGATGGGGAATTTTAAGAGACCTATACCTGCCCCTGTAACATGTCCTGTTTATGTAGCAAGCAACATTTAAATACCTAGATTATGTATGTCTGCAAAACAAACAGCATCAGAATTACTAAGGCCCATCAGAGTGAGATCCAAGCATGCCAGGCATAGATTTTTTTTTTTGTTGTGTCTTTCGGCTTTTCCCAGTTAGGGGTCGCCACAGCGGAACTCCGGTCCGTTAATGATTGGTAGTTGATTTTTACGTGCCGAGTTACCAGCCTGATGCACAACCTTCAACAAAGGTACACCCATTTACACATGTCTCCATGCAGAAGACGCTCTAGCTGAGAATCGAACCGGACAGCGTCTTACTGTGAGGCGACAACGCTACTGCAGCACCACCACTGCGTGTTGCATGCCAGGCATGTAAAAGCCATAGCTCTATAAACAGCTTATTACACATTTTTGAGAGATGATCTATGCCAGGCATAGATCATCTCTCAAAAAATTGTAATAAGCTGTTTATAGAGCGATGGCTTTGAAGTGGTATTTTTACCCCCTGTATTCTTTTTTTGTGAGGAACCTCCATGGATTTTTGTAGTTGTTGCATGTGCCTGGTCAGGTACATAATGAAGGGGGGGGGGGGTTGCACTCTATGATGGGCCTCATGAAGGCTGAATACAGTGGAATAGTGACTTTCTTGGAGCTAGATGCCATGCCTTTGCTTATAAGTTGAGCAACATTGAATGCTTTCCTTACTACCTTAGACACAAGTTGATCGAAAGCTAAGTTACTATTGACATATGTACCCAAATCTCTGACTACTGGCTAAGCTTCTAGAGGTGTGTTATTGGTGAGGTGTTTTCTTAGGGTGGCTGACTTCCCAAAGGGTACAATTATGCATTCCTTGGCAATGAGTTTTAAGCCATGGTTTTGGAGCCAGTCATTTGTCTGTTTTAGTTCTTCCTATAAGATGTTAGTGTCTTGGGAGGATTCTGTGACTGAATCTAGTTTGCAGTCATATGCAAACTTGGTCAGCTAGAGACCACTGACATTGACTTTGGCTGTTGAGAAGTAGATGCTAAAAAGGACTATACCCTGCACAGAACCGTGAGGTAACTCTGCTAGTGACCATCCTGTCTGTGGCAGTGGTCCCGCTGTCCTAACTATCTAGGTCCTATCTGAGAGTCAGCCAGCTATGCAGTATGCACAGAGGTTTATGCCTATATCCATGAGTTTGTTTACAATACCTGAGTGGGTTATTGTATCAAATGCCTTAGTCAGGTCAAAGTAGGCAGTAGGCAACATTTTGCCTTATCCATTGCCTTGGTAACCTTCTCAAAGACGTCCACCAGGTTGAGTAGACATGATGTGTCCTTGATAAAAACCAAACTGGGTTGTGTCCACTGTTTGAAGTTTTTTTTATGTCCTTATTAGGCATTTACATAATTCTTTCCATGGCCTTGCTTATAAGTCTAGTCAGACTTATTTTGTATTTCCAGGGGTCCATTGTTGGCCTGCCTTTGTGTAAAGAGATGACCATTAAAATTCTCTATTCATGCAGCATAAAGCCCGTCTGCAGGCCATGGTTAAACAGTGACTCCAGTGGTCCTCACAGGACATGTTTCCCACCATTTATGAGGCATCTTGGGATGTTATTAGGGCCAACAGATGTATATTTGGCCTTACAGAGGGTATCTAGGGCCATCTCCTTAGTCATAGTTGGAGGTTATGTTTGATAGTACCTGGGAGGGTGTTAAACTGGAGCTGAATTTGTCAGCCAGCAGATTTGCTATATCTTCTAGTTCTATGTAGGTGGTTCCATTTACAGCCGGTATTGCATACTGCTGTGTGCTGACTTTGTGGTTTTGAACCTAGCCAAAGAAAGCCATATGGTTGTCCTTTAGGAGGATATCTTTACCTCACATCTGGCTTTAGAAGACATGTACAGTAATGACCATTGTTATAGATATATTCACTGAAGAAGGCAACATTTTTAGTTTGTGTACATACTGTATGAGCTGGACTGCCTTAAAATACCCCCTATTGTTAAGTTCCTGGAAACAGAAAATATCCATTCAAGCCATACTTGTTTAATGCAAATATGCAGTAATGTCAGGGGGTATTTGTCAAACAGTAGCACCTGTTTCTCAATTGCTTATTAAACTGGTGATTATTAGTCTGTTTACTTGCACCTTGTTTTTCCAGAGATGGCATGAGCAAAGGTATACGTCTTAATTTTAAGGATCACAGAGAAAGCCCTACTGCTCTATCTCTTCTGTAGTGCAACAGGTTGCACACTCACCTTTAGTGTGGTGTTCTGCTGATACTACAGTACATCTTAAGTTGGTGCTGTACTCCTGAGTGTGTCGCTCTTTGGACAAGACATTAAACCAAGGCCCCATCTGCCTGAACTGGTGGCAGCTCAGGTGGATGTGAAAGATGCTATGGCACCTATTGAAAAGAGTAGTGGTCTTTTATTTATATACAAAAAGAACTCTTATTTACAACATTCAAATGTACAAAAATAAAAAGATATAAATGTATTTACAAATATTCATAATTTCCTTGCAATCATACCAAATTTTCATCCCTTAGACCCCCACTCCTTTTTCTATAACCACCATCTGATTTTACTTAATATTGTTGCTAAAATCCATTTAACATTAAACATAATTTAATTTATTCTTTTATTCCATATAACATAAAATAACTTATCTATTCTTTTAACATATTCTTTACTTCTTTTCTTACAATATCCATATTTAATCATATCCATGTTTGTAATCCACTTCTTTTATATCTTCGATAAAATCTTCTTTACATAGTTTTCCCCACAACTTTTTGTTCCCTTACATTTCAGAAACACATGTTCAGAAGTGTCTTCTTCTTGACAGTGTAAACCTATTCTATCACTTTTCTTTTTATATTTCCTTTCATTGGTAATTTATCTATTACCAGTCTCCACAAAAAATATTGACGTTCTACTTTCTGATTACACCATTTCCTTATTATTTTTGGTTTTCCCATGGTTTTACATAGTAATGCTTTATGATTATGTCCTTATACCTTATGTTTCTTTCTTTTTCTATATCATCAATTTTTATTTTCCACAAAATTTTTCTTTTTCTGCATCAATTTTTACTTTCCACAAAATATTTTTTCTTGGTAATATTTTGTTTCTTCATACCCCAAAATTTATATTACTTGTATTTATACAATTTTACTACTAATCTCTCATCTTTTTTATTTATCCACTTTAACCCCTTTGTAAAAATGTAATGAGCCAGTATATATCACTGGGTTAATTAACCCAAAATCCCCTTCTTTATTTACTTGCAAAGCTCCTTTTTCTACTGGGTTTAATGCAGATATATATATAAATGAAAAAATATATATCTGCAATATTTCCTTTTCAAATACTGTTGGCAAAATAAATCCACTTACCAAATATGCTGTTTTTCCCATCGGTATTGAATTTATCAAATGGGCCTTTTTTCTATATGACGATTTATATGTTCTCCAGAAAGCACAGGTATGTTTTATCTCTTCTGTTTTTCCACTTTGGATTATACTTACATCTTTATTCCCAAATTTTATATCTAACACAGAAATTTCATTCATTGTAAAATATATACGCCTATCTTTAAATCACCTAAATCTTTACGTTTCTCTTTATTTAAAGCCATCCATGTCATCTCTAGACACTCATTTGTGCAAATTATTGCTTCTGTCATCCAAATATTTTGTTTTTTGCAATCACAATTATTGTAATGTCATCTGCATATGTTAACAGAACTGAAATTCTTAACCCTTTGGTTGTTGTATACCCCACTTCATTTTGTAATTTATTTCACATACTATCACATTTATAACTAATGCAAACAGTATACAACTCATTGGACATCCCTATCTTACACAAATCTTGATATCCAAATATTGGCTTTCCCAGCTATTTACAAGTGGTTTTACGTTATTACTATATACTGACATACGTAATTTCCTAATTACCTCACTTTTATTATATTCTTTCATTATTCCCTACAAGATTTCATGTCCTATTGTATCAAATGTCTTAAGGTCTTCTATCATGATTTTCATTTCCTTTCTTCTGTTCATAATATCATACACAATTTCCTCTATCATTAATAATTCTTGACAAGCCTTCCCCTTTATATATTATCTTCCATAATAGTTTCCATTTTAGTTTCAAATATATTTTGTATTTTCGTAAAGATCTTATTTGCAGCATTTGCCTCCAAGTATGCAAATTTATGGGATTTTATGAACATAAATCTAAAATATTTCACTAAAAATGTCTAAAGAATCTATTTCTATAAATAAAAATAGTTTGTTTTTTATATGTAAAGGGGCCTGTGATAATATGGATAATTTTATACAGTATTTAAATGAGAATAAGTTTAATTTACAGTTTGATGGCCTTCAGATAGGAACTAAAGTTATTTTTAGATAGTATAATGGAGGGTGGGTTCAATGACAGCATAAAAATGAAGATTTATACAAAAGTTGAAGTTTGGAATCTTGTTTTACATGGTCATAGCTGTCACCTGCACACACACACATGCACACACACACACACACACACACACGTATATACACACACACACACACACACACACACACACGTATATATACACACACACACACACACACACACACACTTTAAAAGCTTTACCCTTTAAGGAATTAATAAGACTGAAAAGATTATGTAGTGACGAAAGGGATTTTGAGCAAGAGTTGAAAAAAGTGATTTGAATATTTTACAGGAAAGGATATGACATAGAGTTATTATGGGAATGTAGGGAGAAACTGTATAAACAAAGAATTGTTTGTGTTTTAGGAGTGGGAAGAATATGGCTAAAGGGAGTATGGGCAAGAACCCATATTTTTTGTCGTAAGATACACAATATTTTCAAAGAAGTTGGTTAGTTTGGTGAAATATTTTTGGGGTATTTTAATGAAAGATAAAGATCTAGGTTTTATGGTAGAGAATCAACCCCGCATTTCATATACATGAGGCAGAAGCATTAAGGACATGTTTGTACTCGGTAGATTTAGTTTACCAATGGTTAACTTGACAATGAAGTTGTTTCTAAGGGAACATTTCCCTATGGTAAATGTTTTTGTTGTGATTTTATAATGTATAGTTTCCCAAAAATCAATGGTAAAAGATTTCTGGTTCAAGGGAAGTTTAGTTGTGAAAGTTGGGGATGATGTATGCTTTAAAATGTCCAGGTAGTAAGTTTTACATTGGTGAAAGCAAAAGATTCTTTGCTGTACTTGTAAAGGAACATATTCGGGATATCAGAAAGTGGAAAGTCCCATAGCTATGCACTTTTAAAATTACCATAAAATAAATCCACAGGGATTGCATGCTACAGTTTTAGAGCAGATAGGTTATGAGCCTTTTGAGATGAGTAGCATTAAAAGGAAACTGCTGAAGGAGGAATCGGTTTTCATTTTGAAATTTGACACTTTGTCCCCTAGGGGACTTAAGACATTTCCAGTTACATTCCATGTTATTTAATTAGTTGTAAACTGATTCTATTTATTTTTTTTTAATTGTTTGATTAATTTGTGAATGTGTTTAGCTATATGAGGTACTTGTTGGAAAGATGCATTATATTCTGTAAAGGCTGAATAACCAAGGAGCTAGAGGTATTTCACATTATTGCTTTGCTTTTTATAAAGTGTGTAGTGGAAGCTGGTCCATCTTTTTTGTGGTTTCTCCTATCTTATAATCATTATTATTCAGTACTGTCAGTCTCCAGTTTGTCTTTTTCCTTCTTCCATATGAAGAACAGTATTAAACTGCATAATTCTTTATACAGAAAATCTTCATTTAACCATTCACTTGAACCTTTAATTTTTTGTTTTGCCATTCCCTTAAATTTTTATACATTCCATACTTACTTCATTTGGTCCTGCAGCGAAATCTGTATTTACTTGTTCTAATACTTCATGTAGTTCATATAAAGAAAGCTCCTTTTCCAACTCCTTATTCTCGTTTTCATTTAACTTTTTTACTTTCCATATTTTTTTCACAATCTTCGTTTAGGTTCATAGGTTTATACTAGGCTATCTGCCTTAGGGCATTTATAAGCCTAGCCAAAGTGTGTTTGGCTTTCGCCACCCATTTTAAATTAATTTTGCTATGCCCTTTTTCGAGGTTAGTATACTGTGCCTCTGTCTAACAGTGACACAGAAGTGATACCCGAGGTAAACCTACGATCTCCCATCCACTCATCAAGATTCCTCTTGAAGAGAGTCAATGAGGGACTCTGCCTAACCTGGACTGGGATTTTATTCCAGAGTGAAGGGAGCCTCTGGGTTATGAATCTGTCCCTCCAGCATGTCATATTTATTCCAGTGCTGAGGTTCAAGTCTCTCGAGCGCATAGCTCGATGGGATTTGGATTTTCTGAGGTGCAGCATGTCTGTTAATTCCGGGTTGGACATGGCTTTATACGTCAGGCACAGATCGCCTCTGAGCAGGCGGTATGCCACTGAGTGGAGCTGGAGTTTCTTTAACCGGGCAGCATATGGCATCTGTTTGAGCCCTTTGATCCTTTTGGTGAGGTACTTTTGGGGTCTTTACAGTTGCTGCAGGTGTCTGGTAAGGTACATCCCAAAAGGGGCATTGTACTCAATTATGGGCCTGATGAGGGAAAAGTAAAGAGGCACGGTGACCTCCCCTGATCTAGATGTGAATCCCTTCATGATTAGGTGGGCTATATAAAATGTTTTTCTAACCACTTTGGCCATGTGGTTGTCAAATGAGAGATTGCTATCAACTTGGGTCCCCAGGCCCCTAATTACTTCTTCTGTACTTAATGGATTACCACCTTTGTGGAAATTTGTGGGCACTTTGTTTTTGCCAAAGGGGATGACTATACACTTTTTGGCGTTTAGCTTGAGGCCATGGCTCTGGCACCAGTTGTCTGTTTCTATGAGGCCCTTTTGGAGGATGCTTGTGTCGGCTGGGGAGTCAATTTATGGTGCCCAGTTTGCAGTCATCTGTGAACTTGGTCAGCCACAGTCCTTCCATTTTGGCCTGTACCTCTGAGAAATATATACCGAACAAGAGAGGTCCCAGGACTGAGCCTTGTGGGACGCCACTTGTAACTGGTTTGGAGTCTGACTTGGCTCCAGCAATTCTAACCATGTGGGTTCTGTCATTCAGCCAGTTTGCAACCCATCTAGTAACATAGGGGTTTATATTTAAGCTGGTGAGCTTATCTGTAATGCCCGAGTGGGGTATTGTATCGAAGGCTTTTGCGAGGTCCAGGTAGGCTGCGTGGACCACCTTCCCCTCGTCAATGGCCTTGGTGACTGTTTCAAAGAAATCAGCCAGGTTTAAGAGGCAGGATCTGCCCTTAACAAAGCCAAACTGGGTAGGATCCAGTGTCTGTAGGTCCCTAATATCTTTATTTATGATGTCCATGATGACCCTTTCCATAGCTTTGCAGACCAAGCTAGTCAGGCTTATGGGGCGATAGTTTCCAGGATCCGTTGAGGCACCACCTTTGTGGAGAGGGACCACTGTTGCTGTACGCCACTCTTTGGGTACATATCCTGTAGTAAGGCTGAGATTGAACAGTAGTTTTATGTGTGTGTGTTTAGCTCTTCTTGGAGTTCATGTAGGACGCAGCCCGGGACACCATCTGGTCCCATTGATGCTGTGTTTTTTGCTTTGGAGAGGGCAGCTCTTACCTGAGCATCTGAAATGTCAGGGGGGCAGCACTCTGCTGGGATAGATATTTGCCCTTTTGGTGGTGGGGGGGGGGGTTGCAATGAACCTGTCAGCTAGGATGTTGGCAATGTCTGTGGGTTTGGTGTATTTTTAGTCATTTTGGATTAAT
Organism: Protopterus annectens; assembly: GCF_019279795.1. Classification (NCBI taxonomy): domain Eukaryota; kingdom Metazoa; phylum Chordata; order Ceratodontiformes; family Protopteridae; genus Protopterus; species Protopterus annectens. Next base: position 679,744,297 of record NC_056750.1, read on the forward strand.
TCTGAGCATATCTGGGAATTCCCACCCAGGTTTCTAACATAACTAAAGAAAGTCTTGTGATTATTCTTAGTGTCCTGTGCAATTTTTCTCTCGAAGCTGGCCTTAGATGATTTTATGAGTGCCCGTAGTTTTTTGCTAATGCTGATCAGAGATGCCTTCCCTTTTTGGGATTTTGCTCTATCATGTAGTAGTTTCCTCATTCTATTGTATAGTTTGTTTATGGCTGGGGTCCACCAGACAGGACATCTGCCTTTGGAAGATTGGGTCTTGGTTTTATTTGGGATGGCATGATCCATGCATTCCTGAAGGTATTCATAGAATGTTTTTATAAAGGATTCTGCGGTCTGGGCCATATTTTCCACAGGCCCGGGGTGGGGTCTTTGAAGGATTCCACCTTGGTTTTGAGGAGTGTGAAATTTGCTTTAGAGAAGTTTTTCACTGTGGTTTTCAGGGCAGGGGGTGGAGTCGGGATGTGAATATCCAGTGAGATTAGTTTATGGTCTGATCTTACCAGTGAGGGATACACTTCTGGTCGGGAGCATAGAGTCCCCATGTTGGTGATGATCAGGTCCAGTATGTTTTCCCCTCTTGTGGGACTGGTAACAACTTGTTCCATAGCATTTGAGTTTATAAATTCTAGGAACCTTTGGGCTAGGGTGTTGGAGCTAGAGTAATGCTCCCAGTCTATGTTTGGGTAGTTGAAGTGACCCAATATAATGGTGTTTGGAGAGACCTTCATATTTTCTAGTGTTCTCAGGAAGGCCGAGTGGGGTTCCTGGGTTTGGGAAGGTGGTCTGTAGCAGGCTATAAACTGGAAGGCAGTTTTACCCACTGTTGCACATGGATAGTCTCTGATGCTTAGTTCTGTGCCACCAACCTGGAGGTGTGGTTATCTTTGACGAATATTGATACTCCCCCTCCTTTTGTGGTTCGGTCCAAGTTTTGGGGCTGAAAAGCATGGTAATGAGGTATAACCTGGTAGTGCTGGGGTGCTCTTGGGAGCCTTGAACCAGGTTTCTGTTACTGCACAGATATCTATGTTCTCCATGCTAAGGAGAGTTTTGAGTTAATGCATCTTGAGGTTTAGACTACTGGTGTTGAGTAGCATTACTCTTAGTTTCTTATCCCTTGTGATACGTATGGAGGTGGGTTTGTCTTTTGAGCCTTGCCTAAAAAAGGCACTATGGGGTAGCAAGAGCCTTTGCCAATATCCAAAAGCCCAGGGGTGACAGGTGCAAGCCATCCCTAGCGAAGCATCGTGGCTTGTCAAGCATGTCATCCCAGGCTGACAGGCATTGGATCCCCTTTGAATGACACCAATACTTAAGCCAATTATTGAAATTTATCATCTTGTCTTCATATTGTGGCATCATTCTTGGTGAGGGTAAGATGCTACTCAAGGTCAGGCTACATGCTCAGAGAGCTCCTCTGTCTCCTTTCATGTAGACCAGGGAGGTACGTGTAAGGTCATTCACACCAGCATGGACAATGACTGAGTCATATTTGTACTTGCCTTGGAGTGACCTTGGTGGTTGTGTTATGTGGCGGATCCTAGCACCCGACAGGCAGCTCACCTTGACCTTCTTCTTGTTCAGCCTCATGAGCGGGACTTCAGTGTGCCTGATGATAGTCACCTACTACAAGTGTATCAGGTGTGCCTGACGATAGAGTCACCTATTTCAAGTGTATCAGGTGTGTTGTTTAGCCTTAAGGACTGTGACTGTTCGGCACACAGGCTTTGTGAGCTATGTGTTGCATGTGTTTTGTTTTGGGGTAACGGTTGCTTGGGTGTCTGCTTTGGAGGTCTCTGCTGCTTAGGCAGATTTTTATTTAGAGCCCCTCTGAGTTTGTTTTTTTTGTGTTTATGTGTTTGGTTTGCTGTCGTGGTAGATCTTTGTGAGACTGGAATTGTAGTGAGTGTGGTTTCCTTCTCCTCCTGACTGGTTTCGCCAGTACTGAGTTGAGAGACCTTTCCCTCCAGTATGGCTATATGGTTGCATCTCTCACGTGTTGGAATTTGTTGGGAGGAGGAGAGGGTTGTCTGTGTACATGAGGCAGTTGTAACATTGTCTGAAGATTCCCAGATTCACCAGCTGGACCGGAGAGGAGATTGACAACTGACCTATGGACATGCTAGAATAGTATTGGGAATTCCTTTATAATTGAAAAAAAAGGGCTAATGGGGAACAAGGTACTCAAGGGGTGTTTGTGAGGGTGTAGTACTTTTAATTTTTTAGTGCTGACTTATATAATTGCTTTAGTGAGCAAGTGCCAGGTAACTAATGTGTTACAGGTAACTTAAATGCAAAAATGACAAACAGTAACTTTCTTTCAAGTGAAACAAAGAAATAAGTACAGTAAGCAATGCAGATATCACTAGGGATCCACAGAAGCGCTGAAAAGTCACGTTTTAGGTGGAATTAGCATTTCAGGGAAATAAGCAAACAAACAACAAGCATACAAACAAAGCTAGATTCAGCAGGCCTGGATCTAGTCTATGCTACAGCAAACAAGGTGTACCAATTTCAGTAAGAAACAGTTCAAATATGCAGGCACTATAAGCCTTTAAACAGAAATTTCCAGCTCAGAAGGGCAGAGTCCAGACTCTCCTCCCACAAGAGTGCAGACCACAAACCTTCTTAATGTAAAATAACTGGCCTGAAGCCCAAGTGCTTAAACCAGAACTAATACACTTTTAGACACTGAGCCCTCAATCAGCAGTTCCCAACTTAGAAGGATGTAAGCTACCTGTCCTGCCACCACAGTGCAGGCCACAAACCTTCCTAATGTAAAACAACTGGTCTGAAGCCCAAGTGCTTAATCCAAAAGACGTAGAATGATAGCTACACTTTAATCAAGTTACTACCAAGCAGTAATAAATACAATTGAATACTTTAAAGAATGCCTGGATTAGTGCTCAAGTTATACAAACAAAGCTAGATTCAGCAGGCCTGGATCTAGTCTATGCTACAGCAAACAAGGTGTACCAATTTCAGTAAGAAGCAGTTCAAATATGCAGGCACTATAAGCCTTTAAACAGAAATTCCCAGCTCAGAAGGGCAGAGTCCAGCCTCTCCTCCCACAAGAGTGCAGACCACAAACCCTTTTAATGTAAAATAACTGGCCTGCAGCCCAAGTGCTTAAACCAGAATGAATACACTTTTAGAATAACAGACACTGAGCCCTCAATCAGCAGTTCCCAACTTAGAAGGATGTAAGCTACCTGTTCTGCCACCACAGTGCAGACCACAAACCTTCTTAATGTAAAACAAATGGTTTGAAGCCCAAGTGCTTAAACTAAAAGGCTTAGAATGAGATACACCAATCAGTAATAAATACAATTGAGTACTTTTAAGATGATGCAAAAGCAAAATAAAGTAGGAAGAAACATAAATGCAGTAAAAGCAGATACATTTTTTTTCTTTAAACACGTCTTGCACATGTTGTACTATACTGTTCATAATCTCTTCTTTCTTCTTTTACATTTTTTATTTCCTTCATTGTACTGCCATCTTCCTTTACTAATCTGCTTAAGTAACTTGATATTTTTTTCTGTTTTTTTTCCTTGTAAAAATATCTCTGCTTATATAACAATTCTTGTATTTTTCTTGATTTCTTTCATATGATTCTTATTCTTTGTCAAAGTACTTTCTATCATTATGTTCTAAATCTTACAATGGATTATGTTTTTCTATTATTTCTCTGCTGTCCTCACATCATATTGCCTCTGTAAAAATGTTTATATTTTTCTTTAAATGTCACCTACCATCCAGACCAGTTTTTATAAAATGTGCTCATAGTAATACAATGTTTTCATAATTGCATTACAAATCTCTCTTCCTTCATTCCATGCTTTCTCTTTTATCCTTTTTATTTCTTTGCCTATTGTTATATATTCCTTGTTCTCCTTTATCTCTAGCCATATTGTAAGAAAATGTTTCAATTACCTCCCCTTCTCCTATAACTAAACCTTCTCATACTATACATTAATCTATTTTAGTTCTATAATTTTGTAAGCCCATGAATTTTTGTCCCAAAGTTTTAACTTAATCACATCTTATAACTTCTAAATCACCAATTTTCCTGGCAAAGGTGAGAATCAAAAACTGTACCTTGTGTCTGTGAGTCAAACACATTAACCATTATACCAGCCCTTAACCATTAGATATAGATATTTGTTCATCCATTTTTCTTTCTCTTTTGTGCTTCCCCTTTACATTTTCTTTTTTCTGTCTTACACTTTTACCAATAGAATTATTTTACCTCATCCTAATTCTGCTGTATTTCTACTTTTAAATTTTCTGTTATTTCCTTCTTTCATTTTCTTTTTCCGTATTCTTCTTTTCATGTTTACAGTCTCCTCATAAATATTCAGTTTTGTTATGCTTATACCATTTCCATTCATATTTTTGCATCATGTCCCATTACCTTAAAATATAACATTTTTTATCAGTTACTTGTCAAATGACATTTTTCACAAAAAAAAAAAAAAACGTTTTAGGTTGTCCCCAGTATTTTACAACACCCCTATTCCCCATCCACATTTATCTTGTTGGTATATGTATACTTTTATCTGCCAACTCATAAACCCCTTTTATCATAAACCATTGCAAAGTTCAGTATGTCTTTACATAATGTTTTGAAATGTATTTTCAAAGTATCTGTTCTACCTCAGTTCGAAATCGTACATGCATTTTCTTTTTTTTCCTTGTTAATTGCTTTAATAACATAAAGATTCCATGGGTTACAATCTTTCTTTTTTTCATATTACCAAGAAAATTTTCTATAGAAAAACTGTCTTGGGTATAATGTCACAAAATGTGTCTTTGTTGATGAGAATAAATGCTCTTACCCTCATGTGCTTTTATACCCAAAGGAGCTATCAAATTGTCCTACACTTCATACCTATACATTTTTTATCTTTGAATCCTTACCATGTACTTCCATTTTTCATTTTCCTATGCCTTTTTATTTTTTCTGCTGCTTCCCTTTTGCGTTTTTAGTTTCTCTGCAAGTTTTCTTTTCCATCTCATCACTATTTGTCAGGATTGTATCTGCATCCTTCTTTCATATTTTTTCCTTAATATCCCCCAGGAAGTGTCTCCTTCATTTTCTAACTCACTCTGCATCACCATTTCTTTAAGTAAATCATCCTACAACCCTCCTCAATAGAAGGTTAAAATTATACAGCCATCATTTGCTGACTCATCTCCATCAAACAGATTTCTTTGAAACAACTCAGAATCCTGTATGCATTCTCTGGTCTTGATATTGGCTTTCTCCTGTATTTCTCTCACCACTCTTTTATCTTCTCCTCACTCTCCATCTGCCTCCCTGTTTCTCAAGCTGCCTCTGAGTAGAATGGAAATGGGAAGTGCTCTTGCAAAATGGTTCCACTCACCATGACAAGTAGGTTTTTTAATATATATATATATATATATATATATATATATATATATATATATATATGCATTTCATATTCTTTACATATTCACATCTTTACATTATTTGCATCTATTTGCAAATCCCCATATATTATAAACTTCAATTTAAGCATTCCCCCCACTCTTTTATCCACAACCAAAACATTATTTTTTCCAAAATCTTTGTCAAAGTCCATTTTCCATTGTTTTTAATTTCATTTAGTCTCTCATTCCATATAGTCCATGAAACATAAAATATTACTCTGTCTATTTTCTTCACTTCTTCCTGTTTACATGCACCATAATAAATTCTATTATGTCCATATTTATTTGTTCAAATTTTTAACTAATCTTTCACCCTCCCTATTATCCGTTTCTTTCCACAAATTAACTCTCTCACATTTCAAAAGCACATGCTCAGTAGTCTCAAACTCTCCACATTTATTACATATTCTATCTTGCTTTTTTTTATGGCATATTTGCCTTAACCAGCAATTTTCTAATAGACAATCTCCATAAAAATTATTACATTCTTTAATCTTTTTATAGTTGTCATATTTCATCATTATGGATTTTTTTCTCATCTATTTCTAAATCTTTCCATGGATCAATACAATAAAATACTTTCATAATACTCAAGTGCCATTCCTTTCTATTTTTCTCACAAATATTCTTTATTTTCCATAACACAATTTTGTTTTGGTACTCTTTAATTTCTTCATTCATAATGCTTTTACTTCGTTTTTTTAACTTCCATTCCTTCCCACAGTTCTTTGTATTTGTAATATAGTATCACTTCTATCAAGTTTTTATTTTCCTTTGTAATTCCCTGTAATACCTTATATAAAATTAAAGATGCTGGATGTACTGTTTGGCTTATTAAACCCAAACCATCCTTCCTCCTCTTTCATATACAGAATCCCTCTTTTGACTGAATTCAGTCTAGAGCCCCATATAAGCGAGAATATAATCATCATGAATTCCTTTTCATACTAGCAATTTTTCCTATTACCATGGTGTTCAACAAGTATGCTTTTTTCTATATAAAAATCAGTATGATTTCCAAAAATTAGTTATATCCTTACTTTTTAAGAGTACATTATCACAGTGTTGTCGTATTCATTCCTTCCTAATGTTATTACTAATATATTTTTCATTGAACTCAACATCTCCTGTCATACCATGAAAACCAAATACTTTACTTTTTTCCTTATTTATACTTAAACCAAATTTTTTTTAAATTTATACTTAATTTTTCATTTACTTTTTCCATCCATACTTTATTTTTAACAATTATCGTCCACATAATTATACATTATTGGCATTTGTACTTCCTTCATCATTTTGTATCCACCACTACTTGACATTTTATTAATTTCCTTCACTAGTATATTACTAATGAGAAAATTATACTACTAGCTAGGCAGCACTGCCTTATTTCACATTCTATTTTTATTTCTTCCCCAATCCAGCCATTTATATTTAGTTTCACATAGTTCCTTTCATAAACAGATTTTATTACTTGTAATATTTTTTTGCTTACATTATATACCTGCAAAATTACCCATAATGATTTATATTGAATATTATCATAAGCTTTATTTATATCCCCTATCTAGTAATGTATTTCGGCTTTTCCCGGTTAGGGGTTGCCACAGCGGAACACCGGTCCACTTATGATTGGCAGTAGATTTTTACTGTGCCGAGGTGCCAGTCTGACACCCAACCTTCAATGAAGGCACGCCCATTCACGCAGACACACCTACCTGCATGTCTTTAAATATCACTCAACTACAGGGAGAAAATGCAGGCTCCACACAGAAGGCGCTCCAGCTGAGAATTGAACCGGAGAACCTCTTGCTGTGAGGTGACACCGCTAACCGCTGCACCACTGCGGCCTTTATATCACCTATCTAATTCTCTTATTTTTTTTCTTTCTTTTATTATTTTACTCAAATATGTTGCTGCCTCTTCTTTCTTTCCCTGTAAACCATATTTTTGCTTATATAACAAGTTGTTTAATTTGATTCATTTTATATATTTCTTTTTTTCATAAAGGGAAATTTTCTTCTCTAATATGTCTCTAAATGTTTAATATCTTCTATCTCTTTCTTTTCTTCTTTGTACATTCTAAAAATACTTTTTTATATTTTTCTTTAAAATTATCTATCAGTCCAGTTCTCATAAAACTCCCTCATAGTCGTATGATTTTTCCATAATTCCACAAATTCTTTTTTCTCTTCTAAATCTGATTCATTTTCATTAATTCTCTTTATTCCTTTCCCTATTCTTATATATTTTTCATTTTCCTGCACTTTAACCCATATTGCCACATGATTTGAAAATCCAGCCTACTCAATTCCTTCTTTTTATGACTTTTAAAGTATCAGAGATTAGAAAATAATCTATTTTTATCCTAATTTCATTCCTTTTATAGGTCCAGTAGTTATTCTACCATACACTTAACTTACCACTTCTCTTAATTTCTTTAGCAATTTTAATATCGCAATTGTTGTTATTTTTCCTTAGATTACAATTAAAATCGCCCACCACTATAATGTCAGATGTGAAGTTGTTCTATCTCGCCATTTTGTTCTTACACGTGGGTTCGCAGCTGATCCCTCTGCCCCGAGTCGGCCGCTTTTCAAGCTCAGACTCTGAGAAGCTCGAGACCTAGTGTATATCCCATGATGCTCTACTGTAAATCCCCAGATCTAGTTTGCTGCTGCAACGAATCCACTGCTTGTCGGAGGAAGCTCGGGCCAGTGACTTATTTTTTCAATATTAATAGAAGATTTTTCTAAATAATAGTATTATATATAGTTAAATTAGAAGTATTATTCTATAGTATTGGGCTATAGCCTGTTTGTTTAGCTCTAGTTAAAAATTTTTGAAGTATTTCTATTCAGGGCTTTTAGGCCTCTCTTATCTGTTTGGGCGTGACAGGGCTCTGTCAGCTTTTGAGTGTGTGTGCGTGTGTGCTCTCCTTTCTTCATTATATAATCTATAGGTATTCAGTTATATATACTGACATATATCCTGTAAGAAGTTAGTTCTTAGTTAAATTAGTGTTGTAGTTAATATTTACGCAGATAACTGTTTCGTTATACTGAAAATTCAGGGACCTGAATTTATATTGTTAACATGTCAGAGAAACAAAAGTCAGGATTCAAAAGGTGTGATTGCAGGCAAAAAATGTCTGTTACAGACAACCACTCCACCTGCGTGAACTGTTAGGGTTCTGTTCACCTACAAGAGGTGTGCTCTATCTGCCACTCCTTTAGCGCCAGGGTTCTCTTGGAAAGGCACAGGAAGCTGGTAGATAGGGGACTTCTGAAGCCTGATTTTCAGGCTACTTTAGACAAGGCCGACCTCTCTTCCAAGGCTTCAAAGGGGGTCGAAGTCTTCCAAGGGATCCTTGGAGCCCTAGTCATTGACTCAGAGTTCCTCTGGTATGGTTCGTGCATCGGCTCCACAGCCCTTGGAGCTGTGTATCAATCCTCTACCTCGGAGCCCAGTTGTGGATCTGATATTGGAGACGCCTCAGTCTCCAATTCTTCAATTGGTACCATCTTTGGCTCCTTCGACCCATCCCTTGACGCATTCTCCAAGGCTTTCTGATGTGGACCTGGACCGAGTGGTTAAGAGGCACTTAGAGAACCCGGCCCTGGCCAAAATGCTGTCCCCTTTGAGCCACTCTGCTTTGAAGCCTGAAACCCCAGCCATAATTTCTCCTCCTCCTCCTCCGAAGCCAATCAAGCTGTCTGAGCCGGGCCGGGCAGAACCGATGTTGGTAGAGCCCTCGGAGCCGAGGTTTGATCCCACCTCCCTTGGCTCCATCGACCTTGATCTCCTCGGTTCTGACCGGGGAGTCTCGGGGCTGACAGTCCCTCGCTGGCTCCGGCATGAAGAGTCGAACCAATACCTCTGTTCCAACCCTTCCCCTCTGGGCTTCGGCACAGGTGGCTTCGGCTCTGTTCTCTGGATTGGAGTGGGGGGTCTCAGCTTGGGGAGAGCTGCCGGCCTCTTCTGAGCCGACAGACTTCTCGGAGCGAGATCCTGGTGCCTTCGATGCCATGAGAAAGGTCATGTCTGCTAAGACCACTACCTCCTCAGATCTGTCTTCCCCTCCCCCTAAAGGGCCTCGTTCTACCTCTTCCCCACAGGTCCCCACCAAGCGTCGAGATCCAGGGCCTCAGGTATCCCCATTGGGTGGCCCCTCCTCTCTAGGGACTTCACCGATCGCTCCCATCGATGAAGTACCTAGGAAGAGACTGTACAAGAGGAGGCACTTCAATTTCCCCACGGGAATCCCTGACATCGGATACCGACTTGGAGGAATCAGAAGGGTCCCCACAATCCCCCTCAGAGGATGTCTCATTTGCAGACATTTTGGAGATCTAAATACAGAGGGGTGATTGGCAGTCCCTTGCCCCTACTGAGTACGAGTCGGTCCTCCTAAAGGCCTTTGGATCTCAACCATCCACCTCCTGGGTTACCCCGCCCTTTGATGAATTGATGGAGCTGGTTGCTTGAAGGGCATGGGAGTCCCCTGACTCAGTGAATCGGTCCCTTGGAGGCCCAACAAGTTTAATGCTTCCTCCACTGACAAGGCTTTTCTTATGAAGGGAGTCCCGGTTGATACCATGGTGGTGGCAGCAGCCACCAAAAAAGAGATGTCGGAAACCTCTTCTTCTGTCCATCCTCCTAATAGGGATTCTAGGACGATGGGCAGGTATGGGAAACGCATATTTAGTTGTGTGGGATTTTCAATGAGATCGTTCAACTACCTGACACATTTTACCTGCCTTCAACGAGATCTCCTTAAAGAGCTGGGAGATACTCTCCAGGGTAACACAGCTGATGCAGTTTCTGAGAAGGTGACTGCACAACTCAACACCCTAAATTCGATAGTAAACTCATCCATGCGACTCATTTTTTATGCTGCAGATGGATCGAGTAGGGTGGCAGGCTCAGCGATAGCTCTTCGGGGACCATCCTGGATGCGCCTTTGCGGAAGTCTTCAAATCTTCCTTCGTCAATACCCCATTCGATGGGTCCACCTTGTTCAGACCCAAAGTTAAGGAGACACTTACTAGGTGTGAACAAGAAGGAAAGACTCTGTCTGCTGTAGGAGTCCATTTTTCCACTCCAACTAGACTGTACCCCAAAGGGCAATGAAGTGGAAAAATGTGGCTCCGAAAACCCCAAGGAGCTTTCCAAAGCACACCTACTGATACCCCCTCTAGGGGCAGGAGGAGGGGGCAAAAACGGAAGACGCCGTCCAAACGGCAGAGGCGGTCTGCAAAACCAGGGCGACAGGGAGCAGTTCTCTGGTAAGCCCTATCAGCGTTCCTGAAAGGAAGCCCAGCTGTCCTTCTCTGGAGGCAGTCAGGGGTCGCTTGGCTTTATACCCAAATGCCTGGCTAAATATTACAATGGATTCTTGGGTAAAAAGCATCACTGCCAGAGGTTACTACATTCCCTTTACAACCCCCCCCCCCATGTGTACAAGGATTCCAGACGTTCCACCCAGTCTGAGAAAGCTAGCAGCCATAGAAATCTGAAACCTGCTAGACAAGAGAGTCATCCAGTCAGTCCCGGCAGACCAAATAGGATCCGGAACTTACTCAAGGTTCTTTTTAGTTCCAAAGAAAACAGGGGACTGGGAGGCCCATACTGGACCTCAGCAAACTCAACACCTTCATCAAGAAGGAAAAGTTCCAAATGGTCACGCTTCAATCGATTCTTCTGTTCTTAGCAACGGGCAATTGAATGTGTTCTATAGATCTCAAGGATGCTTACTACCACATCAAAATGGACAGATCATCCAGAGATCACCTGCATTTCCGGCTGGGGGTGAGTCATTACCAATTCAGAGCCCTGCCCTTTGGTATCACCACAGCCCCCAGGGTGTTTACCAAATGTATGGCAGTGGTCATGGCTCACCTGAGATGTTTGGGATGCCGGGTGTTTCCATATCTGGACGACTGGCTCCTCACCGCCACCTCCAGGCATCAACTAATCCAAGCAAGAGACTACACCATAAACCTTTGTTCCCAGTTGGGCATAACCTTAAACTTTGAAAAATCTGCGTTATCGCCCTCACAGCATATTACATTTATAGGAGCAGAACTGGACACCGTCAATTCAAGGATCAAGTTGCCTCAAGCAAGAATCGTATCTCTAAAAAGTCAATTATCCAGTCTGTTGGTCCAGAACAAAGCTCCTGTGTCCCAGATACTGCAGCTATTAGGCACAATGGCAGCCACACTGATAGCAGTCCCGTTAGGGCGCATGCACATGCGGATACTCCAGTGGCTACTCTTCGCACAATGGTCTTACCAACGACTGCCCATGTCACATGAGATCCGGTTAACAAATCTTTGCAAGAAGGATCTCAGTTAGTGGTTGAAGAGCGACCAAGTGATAATCGGACGTCCCTTTGCTCTTCCCCAACTCACAGCCACAGTGACCACAGATGCTTCCCTGATAGGGTGGTGGGGGCTATTTCAGGGAAAGACTGTCCAAGGCACTTGGTCAAACATGGAATCACATTTGCATATAAATGTCCTAGAGCTGAGAGCGGTGTTCCTGGCGTTGCAACACTTTCACGACTCTCTTCCTCCAGGTACAATTGCTATCCAGACAACATGTCGGTAGTCTGGTACATCAACAAACAAGGGGGAACCATACCGTATTCCTTATGCCGAGAGGCTTTAAGAATTTGGCAATAGGCTGTATCTACCGGACGCTTTCTGATAGCAACGCACATCCCGGGCGGTCTCTCAAACAACAGGTGACGGACAAGATTTTCCGCAGATGGGGCCAGCCTTGCTGCGACCTATTTGCATCTCCGATGAATGCTAAATGCAGCAGCTTCTTTACCCTTTATTCTCCACCGGGGAACAACACGAGGGATGCGCTCGTACACGATTGGCCCCCGGGCCTCCTGTACACCTTCCCGCCAATTCCCCTAATTCCCAAATTCATACAGAAAGCCAAATGTCTGGGAAGGACTGTGATTTTGATAGCCCCGTCTTGGCCTCGGCAGATTCGGTTCCCCTTCCTGCAGAAGTATCAAGTGGAAGAACCATGGATCCTGGAACCAGTGCCAGATCTTCTAACTCATTCGTCGGGAGTTCTTCATCCCTCGCTCATCTCCCTAAAACTGACAGCTTGGCTGCTCCAATTCCCATATTAGCCAGGTCTCAAGATTTGTCTCCCGCAGTCCAACATATTATAGTTTCCTCTCATAAGTTGTCTACCAGGAAGCTATATAATAGCAAATGGAAACGATTTGTTCACTGGGCTTCTCATCATGACATTGACCCTTATGAGGCACCTGTTCATACCATCTTAGAGTTCTTGTCTTCCTTGTTCCATGATGGCGCAGCAGCTGCCACCATGAGAGTTCAATTGACTGCTATTTCCAATTTCCATGTAGGGTTTAACAGGTCTAACATCATGTCCCATAGACTACGTAAGGCATTCTTAAAAGGAACCCACCATCTCAGACCACCTATCAGACACCCTATCTCTCCTTGGAATTTGAATCTGATTTTATCCCAGTTGATGCTCGCTCCCTTCGAACCCACCTCATCATGTCACTTAAAGTTTCTGTCTTGGAAAACTATATTTCTGGTAGCCATTACATCTGCACGTAGGGTCTCCGAACTTCAGGCCTTGTCCTCCAAGCCCCCATATTTGATTTTTCACCCTGATACGGTCTCCCTCAGGACTAACCCTACTTTTCTTCCCAAGGTCTGTTCAGAAACTAACTTAAATCAGTCCATTGAGCTTCCAACCTTCTTTAGACACCATACCAACAGACTGGAATATATGTTACACAAGCTTGATGTACACAGACAATTGAGATTCTAACTGGATAGAACGAAGGATTTCAGACAATTGGATCAACTCTTTGTCTCTTACGCAGAGAATAAGAAGGTTTTGCAGTATCAAAAATCACATTATCCAAGTGGCTTTCTGACTGCATTAAATTCATTTATTCCTCCACTAATCAGCCATTAACAACTAACATTAAAGCCCATTCTACCCGGGCTGTTTCTACATCATTAGCTCATGCAGCTCGTTTGCCCTTGGATACCATCTGTGCATCTGCCACGTGGTCAAAACCTCACACGTTTATCACTCAATACAAAGTGGACAGGACCTCCAGGGACAGGGCTTCCTTTGGTTCCACTGTGCTCAGGAATGTTCTCCCGTGAGCCACCCAGGATTAGGGTGCTTGGGACGCTACCCACGTGTAAGAACAAAACGGTGAGATAGAACAACTTCACATAAAGAAGTTATGTCCTTACCATATCGTTCCATGTGATTTGTTAATCTCGCCTTTCTGTTCTTACATTCCCGCCCACCTTCCCCCTCCAGTTGAGAAAGATGGTTGCCTTGGTGGACTGGTCGAGCTTTGTCAGCCTGTTTTCTGGAACAGACTGTTTCTTCCTTCTACAAACTTATAGCTACCTAGATAGGTAGGCACTATAGTTTTATTTCTTCCTGTAGGCTGTCTTGGTTGCAGCATACTAGATCTGGGGATTTACAGTAGAGCATCATGGGATATACACTAGGTCTCGAGCTTCTCTTGAGAGTCTGAGCTTGAAAAGTGGCCGACTCAGAGCCGAGGAATCGGCTCCGAACCCACGTGTAAGAACAAAAGGGCGAGATGAACAACTCACATGGAACGTTATGGTAAGGACATGACGTCTTTTTTTTACACAAACATACTCAAGAATATCATTTTTCTCTGTTTGTTACATATGCATATAAAGGTATAATTCTATGCACATGTATTTTCCATCTCACATCTATTACCATAGTTCTGCCTAGTGCCACTATGGTTACATCTAATATTTTAATGATTTCTTGACATAATATACTTATGCCCGAGCATGTTTCTTTCCCCATGTTCCTAACTACCGCACCATTCCAAAGGTTTTCAGTTTGTGTTCTTTCTTCCTCTGTTAACAATCTGATATCTTCTAAAACAATATGTGCATCTAGTGCAGCACACCATTGTAATATACCTATTATACAACGTCACCCCATTAATATTCAAAAACGTGCACGCTGATTGGTCAGCGTGCACGTTGTAAATCAGAATTATAGTAATGGAAAAGGTCCGTCGCCGGACTTTTCCATTACTATAACTATTTTTTTTACAGCAACAGAGAACGCAAGATCTCCATTGCTTCACACTGTCTCATTATGTTAAACAAGTTTAACATAGCAAGACAGCTTTAAAAAAAAGCAACGGAGATTCTCCGTTGATTTTTTTTTAAAGCTGTCTCGCTATGTTAAACTCCTTTAACATAGCAAGACAGTTTGTAAAAAGCAACGGAGATCTTGCTTTCTCCGTTTTTTCAAACTGTCTCGCTATGTTAAATGGGTTAAACATAGGGAGACAGCTTTAAAAAAAGCATAGAGATTTTCCGTTGCTTTTTTTAAAGCTGTCTCGCTATGTTAAACCCATTTAACATAGTGAAACAGTTTGTAAAAAGCAACCGAGATCTTGCTTTCTCCATTGCTTTTGCCCACAGCTTTGATGTACTGCGTAGGCATACGCATGCGCAGTACATCAGAACTGCCACAGAATACCAGACAGCTGCAGAAGGGCAGCAAGCAGGCATTATACAATGCCATTATTTAAGAAAAGTAATTATTTTTTTTCTTAAATAATGTCATTGTATAAAAGCAATAACCCACTTCTGGGTGTGGGTAATGCTGGGCTTTACCCACGGTTGGCTTTGTTTGGCTACTCGGGCTTCACCCTCATGACCAAACCACACCAACCATGGGTAAATCCAGAATTACCCACACCCAGGCGTGGGTTATTGCTATATTCTCCTTTTAAGATTTTTCATATTGTTCACATTTAAAGCTAATATTTTTTAGCTTTCAAGAACAGTTAGTATAATAAAATGTTTATCCCTTTCCTTTCTTATTTTCTCAAGCATTATGTTTTTGAATTTTCTTTTCCTTTCTTTAACTCTTTTTCCTAATTGAATTGTTTTTATTTCTTACTGTGCACCAATCCACTTCTTCCTCACTTGTCCCTCTGTTTCTTTTTCCTTATTTTCTTTAACTTCATGTATAATTTCTTTATTAGTTGTATCTTTTTCTACATTTCTTTTTATAACACATTCTACTACCTCTTTATCCTGTATAACTTCATTTTCATTTTATTGCACATTAATTTCACATTGTAGCCATGAATGACCAGTATTGCCACATTTTTTGCACATTATATGACTTTTTTGCAGTATGCCCTGTTTTGCCACATAAATATCTTTTTTATCACGTTCATTGATTAAATGATCACTTTTTCCACAAAAGTTTTTGGTTTACCCCTGTTTTTCACAAACCCCTATTTCTGTGAACATTAATAATGCTAGGTACATGCATAACATTAGCGTTTTCCATTTTCAGTATTACTCCACATTCCCATCCCCCAGTCCATAGTCTTCTTTCATCATATACTTTTGTAGTGTCCATTACTTATTTACATATAGTTAACAAATGCGCTTTCATTTCTTTTGCTTCAACTTCAGTTCTAAACTGGATCATTATTAATTTTTTTGTTTGTATGTGAAAAGTGTGCAGGACATATTCTGACCATGGCTAAATATTTTTCTTTTGTTCTTATGCACCCAAAAAATTTTCCATGGCCTGCCCAGTCTCAAATATCAAGTCACAGACTCTCTAATTAAAATGAATGCTCATACCTCTTTTGCTTAGACACCCAGAGGTGCTGTGACAGAGTCCCAAACCTTATACCTGTCCAAACTTTCTTCGTTTTTACAGCTCATACATACTGTACACTTATTTTTTTTGTTTCTTTTATTTCTTCTTTCTTCTTTGCTCCTTCTCCCACAGTTTGTGCATAGGTTTTTGTCTCTTGAACTTTTTCTGGCACAATCTCTACTACTCCTTTTTCTTCTTCTATTTTCCTCATGATGTCATTCCATGAAATTGCTGCTCCACTTTCTGGTTCACTTTGCTTTACCATTTCTTCCAAATAATCATTCCCCAACCCTCCCGATTGAAGGGTTGTAATTATGCATTTCTCACAGTTATTTCTCCTTCAAACAATTTCCAATTAAAGCTTTCCTTTGAATTCATCTCTCTTACAACTTCAGTCTCCTTTTCTTCCAATGTCAATGTTTTTTCTGCACCCACAGCATCAGAAAAAAAAAAAAAAAACTTCTGGTAGTAATTCTTCCATTTCAACTACATTTTCATCTACCTTCACTTCATTTTCAGCCAAAACTGAATCAGCCATATTTTCTTCCTGTTCCTTCTGGCTGACTCTGTGCCTGGACAGGAAACAGTGTCAGGATGTGTAACACACAAATCCTTCCCCCAACTTCCAAGAGACTTGTGGAAGTTATCTGATGCCCTGGGCAAATTTCCCCTAGTAGTATAAATACCACCTCAAGTCTTCCATGAAAAGAGGCTACTAGCCTGGTGGGACCTAACCTGATCAAAAATAAGGATAGTCAATACTGTGTAATTAAACAATTGATGCCTTTCCACTAATTTTAAAACTACTATTGATTCAGTGTGCAGAAGGGAATAATTTAGGAGAGCTGCTTAATGAGAACATTGTGTATATTGCTGGGTTAATAACACCCTGCTAAACTTCACTGGATCTTTAAAAAAACTATACCTTTATAACATGAAAAAGAGGTGTAAAGAAATATAAATATAATTGGTAAATGACAGAAGACCACTGAAGTTAATTGTGAGTTCATCAGGAGTTGAGTATTCAGAAGCAGTTATCACAAAAGATAGATGCAGTTAAAGTTTAGTAGGTTATTTTTATTTATTTATGTAGCCTGAGTTTAGCAGGAAAGTCTGACTGGGAAAGAGTCCATTTTCAGCAGTGGCCCAGTGAGAAACGCTCCAGATGCATGTCTTTGGAATGTGTGAGTAAACTGTAGCACCCAGTGGAAACCCACATGAACACAGTGAGGACATGCAGACTCCGCACAGAAGGCACACCAGCTGAGAATTGAACCAGAGAACATCTTGTGGTGAGGCAACAAGTGCCTACTGCTGCTTCTGATTAATCCCATTTGGTGATTAATTAGTCATATGTTGTTAAATGCTATCTTTTTTTAAACAGCTACAGGTGACTGCTTTTTAGCTCAAGCATCGGTGAGTTCTTAATCTTTACAGTAGTGTTAGACTAATGATTTTAAATGACCTGGATTTTTGTATTTGGTTTGCCCTCCAGTAGAGTTACAATACAGATAATTGTGTTAATTGCTCAATGTTAACACAGTTCTGCAACTTTGTGAAATAATTTCTTACTGTTTAGACTCCCTTTTCCTGTCATGGCTGCCTGTCTTTCTCATATCAGCACTGAAATGTTAAGGCATGTACTTGCATCTTTACAGCACCAGCTAATAAGTGAGACTGCTTGTGCTTTTGTGATCCCAGAGGTGATGTTTATTACAGCTGACTCCCTACATAATGGTCTTCGTGCCTATAATTTTCTCTTTTCCCCTGAACCGTACTGACACAATAAGACAGTTTAGATTTCATAAAATCACTTGTATGCACAGCCCTGTGCTAGCCATGGTTAGAAGTTAAATGGTTCAAGCAAGAAAAAGGTGAAGCTGAATCCCTGCCCCAAGCTAATCATGGTACAAAATCGTACTGCTCATGTTCCATAGTAAGTGACCATTCACAGAGAGGACAGCCAACCCTGTGCAAAGTAATCCTAATACCTATAGCTTTTGTGTTCTTTCCTGACCAGTAGAGATACTAAGTCAGTTTAGTTTTAATAGAAACTACATTTCAGTACACAGATTCATGCTGACAGTGATGCAAGACATCTACTTCAAATAGCAAAAAAAAAGTCAAATGGAATACTAATTGTAGAATAAACAGGGGTAACACTTTTGTCAAACTCAAGCTGCTCATTTTAATGTACCTTTTATGTTTCTTCGAGCTTTTGGACTAACGGGAGCCTTTTAACAGGAGTTAACATTATACTCATTTGCTGCCAAAAATTATTTTTGTATTTGGTATTCATGATGAATAGCATGGAACGTGAGGCATTACTCTATGATGTTTCACTTGACATTTCACATCATCACATTACTCATGAGACTACAATTAGGCATCATAAGTTGATATGTTCATGGGTAGTTACTAGGTATACAGTCCAGAAGACCTTTAAGAAGCCAACCCAAGTTCCCAATTCCACCATACCACTGTCTGGTTAAATAACTTGCTCAAGGTGACATAGAAGGCAAATGAATGTTGAAAGATTCAAACACTAAAATAAACAAAATCTAGTGTCCACCACGGCTGCTGCATAAAACGTGTATTGCAATTCAACAGGATAAGCACTTTCACACCAAATAGTGCTTCTTCAGATCCATAAAAACTACTGAAAATTAAACACTTTATATAACAATATAAAACAATTAAACAATTAAACTCATTGATACAACCTATGTGCTTTAAAGGGACTACAGCGTTTAAACCAGGTGGTGGACACTTGATTTTGTTAATTTTATTATTCTGCTGTTGAATAGAGTGATCTTCAGTTGTTTGGGATATTTTTATTCTTTTATTTAAAGATTCAAACACTGTACGGTTGAAACAGGAACCATCTCATTATGTTACCTGTCAAAATGTTGAAAGTCAAAAAAATATCTATTTCCTTGATTGAGCTGACTTTCCAAATTGGGCAATGTCACTTTTACAGAATGTCGAAAATCATCACCTTTACTTCCGCATTTAAACAAATTTGGAATGTCAAGAGGTGACATCAGACACTCTAAGCAGTGCTGAAGCCATAGTACAAATTTTACATCTACAGTACAAGTTGTTACAGTTTTGTAGGGGGAGAAGCCCCCTACACTCCCTGTAAATTATATATGTGAAGTTGTTCAATCTCGCCATTCATTCTTCACTGATTGGTTCGGAGCCGATCCCTTGGCTCCGACACCGCCGTTAAGCTCAAAGTTTACCAGTTGCTCGAGACCCAGCCCCTTATCCCATAACGCACTGCTGAAATTACGTCAGATCTAGTTTGCCGCGGCACGGATCTCAGTGGTTCCAGCTTGCTCAAGCCTAAATCTTCATAGATTATGCAAAAAATCACAAGTTTTCTGTCTTTTCTTCTATTAGAAATATATATATATACTTATAGCTCACTTGTTAGGATAGTTTTATAGCCCCCTTCCCTGTTAATACTATATTTGGTGTTTTTTCTTTATGGCCTTGTGTTGGCCTACTTCTAGCAGTAGTGTGTATTGGTAGTTAGATTAGAGTTTTAGTATTAGTTTGAGTGCTTAATACTATTTAGCTAATTTTGGCCCCCTTTTCTTTTGGGCCATTGTTTCAGTGTTTATTGGTGGTTGTGTTCCTATCACTACTAGCTAGCCTTTGGCTTCATTATTGTGGATAGTGGTTTTGGTTATTGAACATGTTTGAGGAAAAAACAAAAGCATCCAAAGTCTGGGTTCAAAAAATGCCCAGACTCTGGACAAAAGATGTCCGTTACTGATACTCATGTGCAATGTGTATACTGTCTAGGAGCTCTTCACTTGCAAGAGTCATGCGGCATATGTCACTCCTTTTCTTCCATGGTTACATTAGAAAGGAAGAGGAAGTTGGTGGACAGGAGCTTACTAAAACATCCTTTTGTCAAGGCGTTGAGTGACCAGGATGGGACCAGTAAGTCCTCTCATTCTTCCCAATCCTCAGGAGACTCAAAAGCCACATAAAACTAAGAAAAGTGAAGATGCTGGGTCATCGGCTCCACAGTTCTCTGAGCCGAGTGTCCCTTCTTCACAGATCTGGTCCACTGTTCTGGAGCCGATATCAGAGTTGCCATCGTCTCCTGTTCTCCAATCTGCACCATCGGTGCACTCGTCTAGGTCCTTTGTTAGTCTTTATGATATGGAAATGGACCAACTGATACAGAAGCTGTTAAGGGCACCAAGCCTAGCTAAATTGCTGTCTGCTCCAACCCTAGCATCAGAACCGAAGACCATTACCCCGGAATTGGCTGCTGCTCCTCCAAATCGTACTGGGCTTTTGGAGCTGGAGGAGGCTGACCTGATAATCGAAAGAGCCCTTGGAGCCAACTCCAGTTCCATCTGACATCCTCGGCGCTGACCGGGGACTCTAGGAGCTGACATTCTCCTATCGGGTCCAGGGAGGGTAGTCTCACCGACATGTCGGTGCTGACTCTTTCTCTCTGGGCTTTGGCTCAGATGAGCTCTGCTCCTACCTTGGGCTCTGAGCCCACGGCCTCGGTGCGGGAGGGGCTTGAGGTTCCTTCGGGTCCTTTGACTCCTTCCTATCAGAGCCGTGATGCCTCTGAAGCCATGAGGCGAGTATTGTCTCCTAAGTAACAAACAGGCTAATACACTCAAGTGTACCAGCCTTTGATAGCAATTTAGTTGAAAACAAAGCATTTACTGCATTTTTTTCTGTCTGTTTGCAAAAAAAAAAAAAAAAAATATTTCTCCTTTCCTAAACTTTCCTAGCTAGTTGTTCCAGTGATCAGATTTTGCTGATCCCTGGGCTTTGTATTTGGTTTCTGTGTTCCTCCATTTTCTTGTGTGGCCAGAGGTAGTTTCTTTACTCACCAGTGGGAGTGGGGAGTACTGAGCTGCTTGTTTGTCCTCAGAGGAGTGGTTAGAAGCAGCAACTAGTAATTCGTCGGCCATTTTGGGTCATTTCCTGTTTTTTCCAGCCCCCTGCTATAAAGCACGCATTAGCGCACTTTAGCGCGATTTAGCGTACCGTTGCACACTAGGGCAGCGCCGGTTAATCAGATTTAAACTATTAGGGCTACCTAAAGTCCACTCTTCAAATTTTCCCTTAAAACTCCCTTCCTCAAAGTGTACTACTGTTCTATTTAGTGTATCCTACAACTATAAATTATCTCTACTTGACTCCCAAGTAGACTATTCTCTATCTGTATAGCGAAGCACTTGCTCCTACAGTACTTATCACCTCGATACAGCACTCTTGTTATAGAAAGTACCCCAAAAAAGCAAACCCCATTTCTCGGTCACCCACATCCCCCAGAACCTTTTCTTAAGTTTTTCTGTCTATTCCTTCTAGCATGTCGAGGGATCAGTTGCTAATGTCCTCTCCTGCTCAGCTGGTGAATCTGGGAATATTGAGGCAATGTTACAATTGCCTCATGTACACAGACAACCCTCTCCTCCTCCCACAAAACACAAATACATGCGAGAGATGCAACTCTACGGCCAAACTGGAGGCTGAGCTCTCTCAACATAGGACTGGCATTACCAGACAGGAGGAGAAGGTAACCACACACACTATAGACCCAGTCTCACATAATACCATCACAACCTCAAATCATACACATAAACACGCAAAGACATACTCGGAGGCTCTGATCAAAAATCTACCAAAACAGCAGAGGCCACCAAAGCAGACACCCAAACAACTACCACCTCAGAACACAACACCTGCAACACATAGACCACACAGTCAGAGTGTCAAGCAGTCACAGCCCTTAAGGCCAAACACAATGCCAGACACACTAGTCATTGGTGACTCCATAGTCAGACACACCGACGTCCCGCTCACCAGACTGAGTAAGGAGAAGGTCACAGTAAGCTGCCTGTCGGGTGCTAGAATCCGCCACATAACGCATGCACTCAGGTCTCTCAACAGCAGGTACAAGTACGACTCAATCATTGTCCACGCTGGTGTTAACGACCTGAGACGTACCTCCTTGGACTACATGAAAAGAGACATAGAGGAGCTCTCTGATTATGTAGCCCAAGCAGGTATGACCTTGACCTTGAGCAGTATCCTACCTTCACCAAGAATGATGCCACAATACAGAGATAAGATGATCAGCTTTAACAATTGGCTTAAACTCTGGTGTCATTCAAAGGGGATCCAATGTCTGTCTGCCTGGGATGACATGCTGGACAAGCCACGCTGCTTCAAGGGATGGCTTGCACTTGTCACCCTGGGATTCCGGATTTTGGCAAAGGCTCTTGCCACCCCATAGTGCCTTTTTAGGCAAGGCTCAAATTCTAAACCTACCACCCTAGAACAAAACAAAGAAAAAAACTAAGGGTAATGCTGCTCAATGCCAGAAGTCTCAACCTCAAGATGCACGACTCGAGGCCCTTCTCATTATGGAGAACATCGATGTCTGTGCTGTGACAGAAACCTGGTTCAAGGCTCCTGAGAGCACCCCAGCACTATCAGGTTTTACCTCATATCATGCGTTCCGGCCCCAAAACCCGGACAATACCAAGAAAGGAGGAGGGGTATCCATATTCATCAAGGACACCCACACCTCAAGATTGGTGGCATCGCACGATGCATTGGAAACCATCCAGGTGCAATTAACCATAGGCAAGACTGCTCTGCAATTTGTAGCATGTTACAGGCCACCCTCGCAAACTCAGGAGGGGATAAATGTATCTCCGAACACCATCATACTAGGTGACTTCAACTACCCTAATATAGACTGGGAACACTACTCTAGCCCAAAAGTTCCTGGAATTCATAAACTCAAATGCCATGGAACAACTAGTCACCATCCCCACAAGAGGAGAAAACATACTTGATCTCATCATCACGATTTGGGTTGGGAGGGTGGCCTAATGGTTAAGGTGTTTGCTTTACAAACACAAGGTGCAGGGTTTGAGTTTCACAAGGGATAATTGGCTAAGCTTAAAATGGCTCGCAAGGGCAGTTAGCTTAGTACTAACCTATGAACCTATGAACCTATGAACGAACATGGGAGCACAATGTTCAACGCCGGAAGTATACCCCTCACTGGTGAGATCTGATCACAAACTAATCTCGCTGGAGGTCCTCATCCCGCCCCCACCCGAAATGAAAAAGACCACAGTAAAGAACTTCTCGAAAGCCGATTTCACACTTCTAAAGACTAGTGTGGTCTCCTTTAAGGCCCCTGAGCCGGCGGTTAACATTACTCAAACCGCTGAATCACTTACAAATGCCTTCTACCAGCACCTGCAGGGCTGCATGGATCAGGCAATCCCAAGCAAAACAAAGACTCTTTGTACCAAAGGCAAGCGTCCAGTCTGGTGGACCCCAGCCATAAACAAACTCTACAACAAAAGGAGAAAGCTACTACAAGATAGAGCAAACTCCTTAAAAGGTAAGACACCGCTGATCACTATAAGTAAAAAGCTAAGAGCTCTCATAAAATCATCCAAAGCTAATTTTGAGAAAAAAATAGCTAAGGACTCTAAAGACAACCATAAGGCATTCTTTAGCTATGTCAGAAACCTAGGAGGAAACTCCCAGATATGCTCAGAATTAGTTCAAAATGATGTGAAGATTACTGATCCTACAGACATTGCCAACATACTGGCTGAAAGGTTCAGTGCAAACTCCCCTAAAGGAGAGATATCTATACCAAATGATTGTAGCCCCCCAAACATCTCTAACGCCCAGGTGAGAACTGCTCTCTCCAAGGCAAAGAATACAGCATCCATGGGACCTGGCGGTGTCCCCGGCTGTGTGCTCCATGAACTCAACGAGGAATTAAACCCACAGTTAGGACAGCTGTTTAATCTTAGTCTCACCTCCGGATATGTACCCAGGGAGTGGCGCACAGCGACTGTGGTCCCACTCCACAAAGGCGGTGCCTCCACCGACCCTGGAAATTACCGTCCCATTAGCTTGACAAGCCTTATCTGCAAAGCCATGGAGAGGATCGTAATGGATCTCATAAATAAAGACATAGGGAACTTGCAGACTTTGGATCCAACCCAGTTTGGCTTTGTCAAAGGCAGATCATGCCTTCTAAATTTGGTTGACTTTTTCGAAACAGTCACCAAGGCCATTGAAGAGGGAAAGGCAGTCCATACAGCCTACCTAGACCTGGCGAAGGCTTTTGATACAATACCTCACTCGGGTATCATTGAAAAACTCATCAACTTAAATGTAAACCCATACATTACAAGATGGGTTGCAAACTGGCTGAGTGACAGAACCCACAGGGTCAGAGTTGCTGGCGCCATGTCAGACTCAAAGCCTGTCACAAGTGGTGTCCCACAGGGCTCAGTCCTGGGCCCACTCTTGTTTGGCATCTACTTTTCTGAAGTACAAGCAAACACAGGAGGGTTATGGCTGACAAAGTTTGCAGATGACTGCAAACTGGGCCGTGGTTGAAAACACATCCGACACAGATATCCTTCAGAAGGGTCTCTCAGAAACGGATAACTGGTGCCAGAGCCATGGCCTAAAGTTAAATGCCAAGAAATGCATAGTCATACCCTTCGGGAAAAATAAGGTTACCCCTAGCTACCATATAGGTGGCAATCCCCTGAACACAGAAGAAGTTATTAGGGACCTGTGAACCCAGGTTGACAGTAGCCTTTCATTCGACACTCATATTGCTAAAGTAGTTAGGAAGACCTTCTACATTGCCCACCTTATCATGAAGGGATTCACATCTAGATCAAGGGAAGTCATAGTCTCCCTATACTCATCACTCATCAGACCAATGATCGAGTACAATGCCCCACTCAGAATGTTTCTGACCCGACACTTGCAGCAGCTGGAGAGGCCACAAAAGTTCCTCACCAAAAGGATAAAAGGTCTCAAAAATCTGTCTTATGCTGCCCGACTGAAAGAACTCCAGTTATATTCAGTTGCTTACCGCTTGCTCAGAGGTGACCTATGCCTGACATACAAGGCCATGTCAAACCCAGATTTGATGAACATGCTTCATCTCAAAAAATCTAGATCCCTCAGAGCCACAAGGGCGGGAGACTTAAACCTCGACACGGTTATTAATAGGACGTGCTGGAGGGATAGATTCATCACCCAAAGACTCCCTGTGCTGTGGAACAAAATCCCGGTTTATGTGAGGCAGAGCACCTCGCTGGCCTTGTTCAAGAGGAATCTTGACCAATGGATGGGAGATCGCAGATACACCCCAGGGGTTACCTCAGTGTCACTGCTCGACAGAGGCACAGCAAAATAATGGGCTTAGTTTCTCCAAACTAAAGGGGTGGCATAAGCCACAAAACTATGGGCTAGGCTTATAAATGCCCTCGGGCAGATAGCCTAGTATGAACCTATGAACCTAAGACTTCCTCAACATCAGGATTGATCTTTTCCTCCCCTAAGGCACCTGTGTCCACTTCTCTTTCCATCGGCTCCAAGCGTAGAGACCCTGAGCCTCGGGTAGCCCCACAGGGTGCTCCCTGCTCTTCTGAGACTTCCCCAGGTGTTCCTGCTGAGGAGGTTCCCAGAAAGTGTGTGTGCAAGAGGAGGCACCTGGATTCCCCAAAGGAGACTTTGACATCTGACACTGACTTAGATGAGGATACAAACTGGAAGTCGACCACCACAGATTCAGACTGACTTAGATGAGTCAGAAGGGTCCCCCGGATTCCCCTCTGAGGATATCTTCTTTGCAGAGATACTTGAGATCCTTAGGCAGAGGGGTGATTGGCATTCCAAAAACCCTACTGAGGATGAGTCAGTTCTCCTGAAGGCTTTTGGTTCTCAACCTTCCACCTCTTGGGTGTCTCCACCCTATGATGAGCTTATGGACCTGGTCTCTCGTAGGGCGTGGGAGTCACCGGAATCTATGGAACCTGTCCCTAGGAGGCCTAACAAATTCATTTCTGCCCCCCGTAGACAAGTCCTTTTTGACCAAGGGAGTCCCTGTTGATGCCATGGTGGTGGCAGCAGCCACCAAAAAGGAAATGTCTGAGGTGTCCTCGTCTATCCATCCTCCTAACAGAGAGTCTAGGATTATGGATAGATATGGGAAACGTATGTTTAGTTCATCGACTTTCACACTTGGGTCACTGAACTATTTGACCCATTTTACCAGACTGCAGAGAGATCTCCTTAAGGAGTTAGGAGATGCTCTTCAGGGTACGGTAGCTGCAGGTGCTTCCGACAAAGTTGCCACCCAGCTTGCTACCCTAAATTCAATTGTAAACTCGTCCATGTGTTTCATATATGAAGCCGATGGCATGAGTAGGGCGGCAGGTACAGGAGTTGCCCTTCGTAGACATTCCTGGATGCACCTCTCTTCTTTCGCAGAGCTTTTCAAGTCTTCATTTATGAATACCCCATTTGACGGCTCATCTCTCTTTGGGCCTAAAGTAAAGGAAACATTGACCAGGTGTGAGCAAGAGGAAAAGACTGTCTGCCGTAGGAGTCCGTTTTTCCACCCCTACTCGGTCTTATCCCAAGGGCCAAAGGGGAGGGAAGATGTGGTTCCAAAAACCCCAAGGAGCCTTTCAGGACACACATGGTGAAACCCCCTCTAGGGGCAGAGGAGGGGGTTATAATGGAAAGCGCCACCCTCGCTGCAGAGGGGGTCCACAACAGCAGGGTGACAGAGATAATTTCTCTGGTCAGCCCTACCAGCGATCCTGAGTGGAGGCCCGACTGTCCTGCTCTGGAGGCAATCGGGGGTTGCTTATCTTTGTACCCAGAAGCCGGGCTGGACATAACAAAAGACAGATGGGTACAACGTATCATTTCCAGTGGGTATTTCATACTGTTCTCCTCTCCTCCCACTTCCGTCAGGAGAATCCCGGATGTTCCACCCAGTCACAGGAAACCAGCAACTATAGAGGTCCACAAGTTGCTAGAAAAAAAAAGAGTAATCCAGCCAGTCCCAGCAGACCAAACAGGATTCGGAACTTAATCAAGATTCATTTTGGTTTCAAAGAAAACAGGGGACTGGACACCCATTTGGACCTCAGCAGACTCGACCAATTTTTCAAGAAAGAGAAGTTCTGGATGGTCACGCTTCAGTCCATACTTCCCTTTTTAGGGAAAGACAATTGGATGTGCTCTATCGATCTCAAGGATGTGTACTACCACATAAAGATGGCCAGGCCATCCAGAGATCATCTGCATTTCTGGCTGGGAGCCAATCACTAATTCCGAGCCCTGCTCTTTGGTCTCACTACAGTCCCCAGAGTGTTCACCAAATGTATGGTAGTGGTCACGGCTCACTTGAGGCGTCTAGGATTCCAGGTGTTTCCGTACATAGATGATTGGCTCCTTACCTCCACCACCAGGCATCAACTGATTCGGGCAAGAGAATCCACTCTGACACTCTGCAATCACTTAGGCATTGCTGTCAACTTAGAAAAGTCTGCCTTGTTGCCATCGCAGCATATTGTCTTTATTGGGGCAGAGTTAGACACTAAAACCACCACTCTACGTCTACCTTTCGAGAGGGTCTCACTTCTTCCCCAACATGTCAGTTCACTGGTGTCAAAAGACAGTGCTCCAGCAGCAGAGGTCTTAAAAGTACTGGGTTTGATGGCAGCAGCAATCTTAGCCATACCATTAGCAAGGATGCATATGCGGATTCTTCACTGGCTACTCTTCACTCAATGGTCTTATCCAGGAACTTCCAATGAAGCATATGATTGTGATAAATTCTTGCAAGAGAGACCTTCAGTGGTGGTTGACATCGATTCATGACACAATAGGATGTCCATTTGTGCTACCCCTGCCGATAGCCACTGTGATCATGGACGCTTCCTGATAGTGAGGGGGGACTGCCCAAGGCACATGGATGGATCAAGAATCACATCTGCATATAAATGTTCTAGAGATGAGAGCAGTACTTGTGGCATTGCAGTACTTTCAGGACTCTCTTCCTTTAGGGACAATTGCAATTCAGACCGGCAGCATGTCAGTGGTCTGGTATTTGAACAAACAGGGAGGGACCAAGTCTTACCCTCTTTGCCGAGAAGCCCTCAGAGTTTGGCAGTGGGCTGTGTCATCCCAGTGCTTTCTGTTGGCAACGCACATCCTGGGGAGATCCAACGTGATAGCAGACAAACTGAGCAGGGCAATTTTGTTGCCACATGAGTGGTCCCTCAATCAGGACTTTGCGGACAGGATTTTCAGCAAATGGGGCCAGCCTTGCTGCAACCTTTTTGCCAGTCACATCAACATCAAATGCAGAAGCAACTTCACCCTGATTCCCCCTCAAGGACAACCCCCGAGAGATGCACTCTTACATGATTGGCCCCAGGATCTCCTATATGCATTTCCTCCAATCCCGCTAATACCAAGATTTTTTACAGAAAGCAAAGTCACTAGGAAGGAACATCATTCTTATAGCCCCCAATTGGCCTTGGAAGATTTGGTTCCCATTTCTTTATCATCATCTCTTGGAGGATCCATGGATTTTGGACCCAGTTACGGACCTTCTGACATCTGTCAGGGTATCTCCACCCTTCATTGCAGTCCCTGAAGCTGACCACTTGGCTGCTCCAGTTCCCCACATAGCCAGGCTTCACAACCTTTCTTATGACACGAGGCAAATCCTTTTGTCTTCTCACAAGCCTTCCACCAGGATATTATATCATAGTAAGTGGAAGACATTTTCCATTTTGGCTTCCAAACAGAACATTGATCCTTTTCATGCTCCCTTGACATCTATATTGTAATTCTTAACTGTTATCTTTAATGAAGGAGCGGCAGCGACTACAATTCAGGCCCCGTTAGCTGCCATATCTAATTTCCATCTTTGAGTAGATGGACTAAATGTTATGGCCCACAAATTATCCAAAGCTTTTCTTAAAGGGACCTTTCACATGAGGCCTCCAGTAAAAACTCTTTATTGCCCCTGGAATCTGAATTTCATGCTATCACGCATAATTCTTCCCCCGTTTGAACCTGCATCATCTTGTGATCTCAAATATTTGTCGTGGAAAACCATTTTTCTAGTGGCCATTACTTCCGCCTGCAGAGTGTCAGCTTCAAACCTTGTCTATCACACCTCCTTATATGATTTTTCATGCTGATAGAGTATCTCTCAGGACAAATCCTTCCTTTTTACCTAAAGTTTGTTCTGAGTCTAATATCAATCAAGTCATTGAATTTGCCAGTCTTCTTCCCCAACCATTCCAACAAACTAGAGTATATGCTGCACAAACTAGACAATCATAGACAGCTCAGATATTTGGATAGGACAAAGATTTTAGAAAATCAGACCAACTATTTGATGTTCTTCGTTTTCCATTGCTGCAGTCCTTACTATTGGGTATAGTCCGCGTCCAGTCGGCCCGAATACCAGAGTATAAGGCTGACGTCGGTCAGGGCGCATTAGACTGACGTCAGTACGTCAGGGTACTAATGCGCATGACCGACGTCATATCCTCAGTCTTTTTTGCCGCATGGTCCGATGCAGAAGCAGTTTTGCGAGTGCAGGTTGGCGTTCTGAAATATTTCCGAAACCGGAGTTTCAGACCGAAACAGAGTTGGCTAAGTACCCCGTTGGGGAACATTTTGGTTTTTCTTGCCTCAGTATTTTACCGGATGTCAGAAAAAGTGAATAACTGTATTTCTTGTGGGAAACAGATACCTCATAGGGATTACCATACCTTGTGTATACCTTGTTTAGGGCCTGAGCACGGCGTTGTTGGTTGCCGCTCTTGTGCTAGGTTTAACAAACGCACTATTAAGAGGAGGTTAGACTGTGCCAGGTTAGTGTTTGGGAAGCGTTGCAATTATAAAATGCCGCCGGATGCTCCGGCGCCCGCTTCCCAAGAAGCGCAAGGACAAAACAGTGAAGCCTAGGGTTGATGAACCGGCAGTCCCGGACGTCGGTTCTTTAGAAGGCTCAGTGGAGCCAGAGGTTTTGCCAGGAGTTTCCATGGAGTCTCAGGCAGAAACTTTACTGTTACAGGATGTGCCTTCTCAGGAGGTAGGCCAGGCTGAGGGGCTTCTCAGGTAACTGTTCTTCCCTCTCTTCCCAAGGTAGTTAGAGCCTCTCCTTCTGTTGCCAAAACTTCTTTGAGAGGTAGGCCTAGTTCAGCTTCAGTGGGGGCTTCTCCTAGCATTTCGGTTCTGTACCTAAGAAACATATGCTTAAAATGGCAGAAGATTTGATTACTATGATTAGAGGTTCTATGCCCCGCCTGATAAGAGGCCTAGGGTGGAACCGAGTTTGATAGTTTTGAACAGTGTTCAGAGGCTTCAGAGTCTTCTGCGGAAGACTTGCAGGAGTATCCTACTTATTCTGATTCTGATGTGGATGATTCCACTCCTACAGCTTCTCCTCCTGAGGATTTCTCATTTTCAGAGACTCTGCATTCCATGAGGGAGCACTTTAAATGGGAAGGCCAGGATTACTCTGATTCCAGGAAAAGGCTTGGGAATTCTTGTTTTTACCCCAGCATAGGCCCTTAGCTATTCCTCCTGTGTTGAATGTGGTGGAAGATGTTTTTGCAGAGGCTTCCCTGAATCCTGACTCTTTGCCTCCTGCTCCTGTTAAGCCTGATAGGTATTATAGGGTGCCCGAAGCTCATAAGTATTTGTTTAAGAGTCCTAGGGCGGACCCAGAAACTATTTCTCAAGGGCCTAAAGGTGTTAAGGCTTCTGTGGTTAAAAATCCTGTTCCCACTGATAAAGAGGCAAGGGCCTTGGATAGGTGGGGAAAGAAAGTGTATACTTCTTCCACTCTAGCCATGAGAGCGTTGAATTGTCAGTTTCACATGCTAAAATATCAGAATTATCTCCTTTCACAATTAAAATCTAAGGTGGATGCTTTGGCGGAAGGTATTGAGTGTAAAGAGTTGCTGGACTTGGTTCATGTGTCTGAGCAAGTGGGTAAGCATTCTTTGCAATGTGGTTTTGATGCTGTACAGGCCTCCTCGAGGGTGGCTGCTACTAGTTCTGTTCTTCGCAGGCATGCCTGGTTGAAGGATCAGAATTTTGCTGAGCATGTTAAGACAAGGATTTTGGATGCTCCTTTACAGTCTGATGTGTTGTTTGGATCGCCTGTGGAAGCAGTTTTAAAGAAAATGGAGGACAAAGCTAAGTCTATGCAAACTGTTAAAGATTTTTTGCAGGTGCAGCCACCGAAGTTTAGTAGAAATTGGCCTGCTAAGGGGTGGACATATCCTGCTTATGATTCCCAGTCTAGGGGTAGGTCTAGACGTGGTAGGGGCAGGGCTCAAGGTTCTTTTAGGCCTAGAACAGGAGTTCACCTGCTCAGACTTCTGGTGAGGGCAGGGGTCAGTCCTTTCGTAAACAGACCCAATGACCTGTCTTTTCAGCTGCCAGTAGATTCTCGTCTGGCAGCTCCTTTGGGAGGAAGACTGTCTCTCTTCAAAGAAAATTGGGATTTAATTACTCAAGACAAATGGGTGTTGGATATCATTCACCACGGTTACAGATTTTATTTCCATACAATGCCCCTTTCAAAGGCATGCCAGACGTTCCTCCTCCACAAAGAAAGGAGGCTCACAAGCAAGTTTCTCAGTTACTCCAGATGGGGGCCATTCAGCCAGTCCCTGTATCAGAAAGGGGCCTAGGATTTTATTCTCCCCTGTTCCTAGTACCAAAGAAGGGGAACACGTGGAGACCAATTTTGGATTTATCTCTCCTCAACACTTTTCTGGACATTCCCAAGTTCAAGATGTTGACGTTACAACAGCTTTTACCTCTGCTGGGCAAAGATCACTGGATGGTAACTTTAGATCTCAAGGAAGCTTACCTTCATGTGCCTATAAGGCTAAGTTGCAGGAAGTATCTGCGGTTTCGAGCTGGAAATTCTCATTATCAGTTCTCTGCATTGCCCTTTGGCTTATCTACTGCCCAGAGTATTCACAAAGGTTCTGGCTCCAGTGATAGCTTACTTCAGGCTTCAAGGAATTCAAATCTATCCTTACTTGGATGACTGCCTGATTCTGGCTCAAGAAAAGGAAGACCTTCTACAGCATCTGGAATATGTTATAGCAGTGCTAAGATGCCTAGGGTATTCTGTGAACGAAATAAAGTCCAGTCTAGTACCCTCTCAAGACATGTGCTTTCTGGGTGTGAGACTGAATACAGCAGCCCAGATGGCCTTTTTAACCCCGGACAAACAAAAGAGTCTGTCACTTTACTTCCATCAACTATCTCATCAGTCCGTGCTGACTGCAAGGACAGTCCTTCAAGCATTAGGGTTCATGGCATCTTGTATTCTGGTGCTTCCCAATGCCAAACTGCATATGAGGAAGCTACAATGGTATCTCAAAATGTATGGACACAGCACTGCCAGGATTTGGACACTGTCATTCAAATAATACCTTGCCTTCAAAAGAATTCTTGTGGTGGGCTCAGGAATGTCACCTAAACAAGGGACTCTCTGTGACCCGGCCAGAGGCAAGTCAGATTTTAACGACAGATGCCTCGGACATTGCTTGGGGAGCTCATCTAAATGGAAAGTGGATACAAGACAAGTGGCCTGCCAGACTACAGCATCTACATATCAACATGAAAGAGATGTTAGCAGTCCAGTTTGCATTAATGGCTTTCAAGGAGTTACTTCTTCCAGGGCAGGTGTTGATTCTAACAGACAACACAACTGTCATGTGGTACATCAACAAGCAAGGGGAACACATTCTTATCCTCTATGCAGGCAAGCAATGATTTTATGGGAGACTGCGCTAAGCTTGCAACTAACTCTTCAGGCAAGGTTTCTGCCAGGAGCACAGAACTCCTTAGCAGATGTGTTAAGCAGACAAATCATGGATCCCCACGAGTGGAAACTGGATCTTCATGTATTTCAGAAATTGACAGTGTCATGGGGAACTCCAGACATAGATCTGTTCGCTTCTCCACTAAACCACCAGCTGCCAAAGTATTGCACAAAGGGGTTTCATCACACAGCTTGGAAAGTGGATGCTCTGTCTTTCAGTTGGAAAAACCTTCATGTGTATGCCTTTCCACCTCTGCCTCTTCTTCCAAAGGTACTATTAAAGGTCAGACAAGACAGGCCAAGGATGATTTTGATAGCTCCAGATTGGCCTCGGCAACACTGGTACCCACTACTACGGAGTCTGGTAAAGAAGCCTCCATGGCCTTTACCTCTGATTCCTCATCTGTTATCTCAGAAGGACGGTCATCTGCTCAATGTCAAGCTTCACTCTCTTCATCTAACAGCCTGGCATATTCTGTGTTGAAACACAGCAGGTCTCAACTTCCTCAACAAGTTTTAAATGTGATTATGGAAGCTAGAAGACCTAGTACAAGGAGAGTGTACGCAGAAAAATGGAAGAGATTCTTATTTTGGAGTACAGCAAAGAATTTGGAGATTTCTGAGCCTAATTTGAGTGTGGCTCTTCAATATCTTACTGAGTTATTGGACAAAGGTTTGTCCTTCTCTTCCATTAAGATTCATGCTGCAGCAATTTCAGCTCACTATGATTGTGACCCACCTTTGTTTTCGCATCCTTTGTTCAAGCAGTTTCTTAGAGGGGCAAAGAATATAAGACCCCCACGTAGAGCTCCTACTCCTGCTTGGGATCTCAATTTTGTGTTGGAAAAACTTACTCTACAACCTTTTGAGCCTGCAGCTACTGCTGAATTGAAATACTTGTCATGGAAGACTGCTTTTCTGTTGGCTATTACTTCTGCAAGAAGGGTGTCTGAGTTGCAGGCCCTTATGGCAGTAGAGCCCTTTCTGATTTTCCATAAGGATAGGGTATCATTACGCACTAATCCTTCCTTTATGCCTAAGGTGGTTTCTAGTGTGGCTTTAAACCAAACTATTCATTTGCCTACGTTTTATGCAGACCCTCAAAATAAAGGGGAAAAGATTTTGCACACTTTAGATGTACACAGGCAATTGCGTTATTATTTAAGCAGGACTAAGGATTTTAGGCAGTCTCAGCAGTTGTTTGTTTCTTTTGCTTTGAGTTCACAGGGCAAGCCTGTGTCAAAACAAACTATTTCTAGGTGGATTGGCTTTTGCATTGCATTTTGTTATTCCCATCATGGCAAGGAGATTCCAGCTGGGATTAGGCCTCATTCCACTAGGGCTACTGCCACTTCAACAGCATTTCTAAGGGGGGTGGCAACTAAGGATATTTTGGAAGCAGCTACTTGGAGTTCAGTGCATACTTTCTCTAAGCATTATCACCTTCCTATCTACTCTAAGTCTAGGGCTGGTTTTGCCACAGCTGTTTTGCAAGGCATGTTGTCAGCTCCTACTTCTTTATGATTTGCCAGCCTCCCTTACCTCTGCTTTGGGATTCTACCCAATAGTAAGGACTGCAGCAATGGAAAACGAAGAACATAGTACAGTTTTGTACCTATCATAAATGTAGATGTTCGAGGATTCCATTGCTGCAGTCCAATTTACCCTCCCTCCTTCCCCTCTGTGTTTAGGAGTGGTTGTGTAGGTGAGTTTACATGCTTATATTTTTGTATATATTCTTGTATATATTGTACATGTTTTTGGTGCAGGTATTTTGGGACTTGTCTTTTTAGGGTCTTCTGACATCTGGGGCAAGAAAAGACTGAGGATATGACGTCGGTCATGCGCATTAGTACCCTGACGTACTGACGTCAGTCTAATGCGCCCTGACCGACGTCAGCCTTATACTCTGGTATTCGGGCCGACTGGACGCGGACTATACCCAATAGTAAGGACTGCAGCAATGGAATCCTCGAACATCTACATTTATGATAGGTACAAAACTGTACTTTTCCTTTTCTGAAGCCAGGAAAGGTAGACCAGTGGCTAAAACAACCTTTTCTAAGTGGCTAACTGATTGTATCACCTGTGTTTATTCAGCAGCTAATATGCCCTTACTACACAGAATTAAAGCTCATTCAACCAGAGCAGTTTCTACATCCTCTGCATTTCAAGCCAAATTGCCCATTGACAACATCTGTGCTGCAGCCACTTAGTCTAAGCCTCATACCTTTATCACTCATTACAAGGTGGATAAGGCCTCCAGGGACAGGGCTTCCTTTGGTTCTACGGTCCTGAAGAATATACTCCCGTGAGCCACCCAAGATTGAGGGTGCTAGGGACGCTACCCATCAGTGAAAAATGAATGGCGAGATTGAACAACTTCACATTAAGAAGTTATGTACTCACCATAATATTCCATGTAAGTTGTTCCATCTCGCCTTCATTCTCACGTCCCTCCCTCCATCCCCCACTTGGCTGACAGATGACCCTAGACATTGGTTTCATCCTGGTAATTCAGTTCCTTCCTTTTTCCTCTCCCTTAGGAGAGTAGTCCTTTTACAAGGATATGGTACACGCAGCAAACAAGATCTGAGGTAATTCCCGCAGTGCATTATGGGATACGGGGCTGGGTCTCCAGCAACTGGTAAACCTTGAGCTTGCTAACGGCCGTATCAGAGCCAAGGGATTGATTCCGAACCCATCAGTGAAGAATGAAGGCGAGATGGAACAACTCACATGGAATGTTACGGTGAGTACATAACTTCTTAATTCCAACTCCGAAAGCACACTGCAGTGAGGAAAAGGGTAAATTTCCTGATCCCCACTATAGTGTGATTTGTTATCAGGACGTCAGATGCACATTAGTGAATGTACACATTCGAACTAAATGTCCTGCTAAGGAACCATCCCCTCCACCAGCAGTCCTGAAAACCAGAAGGACACTACAAAACTGAATTTTGCAAACAGTACATCTGTCTTGAGCTGCCCTTCGAACTAAACGTCCTGCCAAGGAACCATCCCCTTCACCAGCAGTCCTGAAAACCAGCATGACGGTATAAAACTGATTTTTGCAAACAGCATATCTGTCTCGAGATGCCCTTCAAACTAAACGTCCTGCCAAGGAACCATCCCTGCAACCAGCAGTCCTGAAAACCAGAAGCACGCTACAAAATTGAATTTTGCAAACAGCATATCTGTCTCGAGCTGCCCTTCAAACTAAATGTCCTGCCCAAGGTTAATACCTCTTAATTCTCTCTGTGTATACCACAGTTGCCTGCCTGGGTCTATAGCACAGTTAGATAGCCCTTTGACTCCCATTTTGCCTAGCCCATATATCCCATACTGCCTAACCAACCCCTTCAACTAAATCTGTTTGGACAAACTAAAGTACTCCCCACTAACTGAAACTGGAAGGAAATAAGCAAATATTCATTTCATTCTAACAACAAATGGAAGCTAAAATATAAGTGCACTCAATGCCCCTAACTTGAAAAGCCTCACCTGAAACTGATTAATCTTACAAATAAAAAAGAAAGAGTCTACCTTATATAAAAAGCCTTACCGTATATAAAAAGCATTATATAAAAAGCCCTGCCTATAAAATTTTATCCAAGCATAGTACTGCAAGTTCCAAGATCCTTGAGTCTGGTAAGCCTATCATACCTCGGATCCCTTCCCCTGCACTGATACGTATGCGAGGTTAGAAAGGAACCTAGGAACCCACCATTTTTCAGATTACTAGTTCTAGACCCAGTCGGCAGCCCTCTCCCTTATGGTATGTAACTACTGTTAAAGCTATCATTGTGTTTACTACAGCAAGTATTTCAATTACCTATCACTGTTTGTTTTTATCTGAAAACTGTTACTGCATTTGTTTCTGCCTGGTCTGCCTGTGCTGAAGTATCAGACACCTCAAATGTACCTATCTGCTGATTTTGAAACATATTCTGGTGAGTTTAACTGCAGGCTGTGCTTAGGTATATGTAAATGCCAATAGGAATGTATTAATATATCACAGACTGCTTAAAAGGAGCAAGTTAATGTTTTATTCAATTAATCTGCTTAAAAGCAGCTAGTTAATGTTTTTTTTTTTCATTTAATCTACCTAGAATAGCTGTAGAATGCAGATTGTGTTTGGGTATGTGTAAATGCTAGTCGGAATGTATTAAGATATCGCGGATTGCTTAAAAGCAGCTCATTACTGTGTTTTTTTTCCAATTAATCTCCCTAGCATAACTGTAGGATGTGCTACGGCATGCTTAACATTTGTTATCAATTGAACTAAGACCATAAGCACGT
The DNA here is from genome assembly GCF_019279795.1 of Protopterus annectens. NCBI lineage: Eukaryota > Metazoa > Chordata > Ceratodontiformes > Protopteridae > Protopterus > Protopterus annectens. The sequence continues at coordinate 679,781,509 of NC_056750.1, forward strand.
ATTTTTCTGCTGTTCATTGCTTTTGCTGCTAGAAAAGGTGATTAAGCTAGAAACTGAGGCTATTGGTACACATCTTACTGTTTTAGATGGCTGCTGCCTCTTAGAAATTGCCGATAAAGCGTTACAGCAACGACTGGCCTGAGCAAACTGTGGAGCTGTAATAGAGCTAGCGACCAACTGTTTAAACATTTTACTAGGCTGTTTGTTTAACAGCATGTTGAAATTAAATTGTTTTAACAAATAAGCACACAAGCTATCCATTGTGAAGTATTGTCTAACAAGGTTATCTGGTTAGGAATGAATGCTGTTTGATTTATTGATTTAATATTAATACTGGGGCTATTTTATAGGTATTACTAAGCTAGTCTCTCATACCTATTCAATTATTCTTACCCGCTAGGAACCATCCCCTCCACCAGCAGTCCTGCAAACCAGGACGATGTTACAAAACTGAATTTTGCAAACAGCATATCTGTCTCAAGCTACCCTTCGAACTAAACATCCTGCCAAGGTTAATACCTCCTAATTCTCTCTGTGTATACCACAGTTGCCTGCCTGGGTCTACAGCACAATTAGATAGAACCTTTGACTCCCATTTTGCCTAACCCATATATCCCATACTGCCTAACCAACCCCTTCAACTAAATCTGTTTGGACAAACTAAAGTACTCCTCACTACCTAAAATTGGAAGGAAATAAGCAAATATTTATTTCATTCTAACAAAAACTGGAAGCTAAAATATAATTGTACTCAATGCCCTTAACTTGAAAAGCCTCACCTGAAATTGATTAATCTTACAAATAAAAAAGAAAGAGTCTACCTTGTATAAAAAGCCTTACCTTATATAAAAAGCCTTGCATATAAAATTATTATCCAAGCATAGTACTGCAGGTTCCAAGATCCTTGAGTCTGGTAAAATTCTGCTCTGCTCGCTGCACTCTGGCTTGCTCCACACCCCTCTCTGCCCCCAATTTCAACCCGCCCCCATTACAGCTAGCTTTATAGCCACAAAACCACACCCCTCCTATATGACCCTATCAGGATCTCAGCCCTCTTTGGCATCCACCTCTTTCACCCACCTCCACTGCCTATCATTTCCTCCCCATTTCACATCAGTCCCAATCAGTAAGATACTGCTTATTCTAACCCGGCCCATCACCCCTCTCCCCAGCACTCTGTCCTAATCCATCCTTATAATTTTGGGGACACTATACTTAATATATTACCTAGTCACCAACTATGTCACCATGATTCCACTCTCTGTTACCTCTCATGTTTAATTCCATATCTCCTCTCCATGTATGAAAATCAGCCTTACCTTGGTTTTCACTACCCAAATTTGTCAAACCTCCCCAGTTATGCCAGATATGACAGCCCACCCAAAAGGAACTCCTACACCCAATTGTATATCTATAACGATGCATCAAACTATCCAACCTAAATATATCAGCTCAGTCTAAACAGTACTGAAGACTTGTATACAAATTCCTCAAGCTAATCATCAACCTTCGCAATAACCTCACCATGGGCGGAGATATTCACCCGAACCCAGGGCCTTCCACCTCTGATAACATAACCGCTAACATAAACAACCCTACCAAAAAAACATTCAAAATAAGGTTCCCCAACTCCCTCCTGGTTTGCCATCTAAACATTAGGAGCTTAAATAATAAGGTACATAACCTACATGCCCTCCTACAGGTTCAATCCCTTGACATCCTGTGCCTAACTGAAACCTGGCTAAAACCTGCAATCTCAGACAATTAAATCTTACTACCCGGGTACAACATACTTAGACATGACAGTAAAACTAGGAAGGGAGGGGGGTGTAGCTGTACTATTCAAATCCTCACTAAATGTTACCTTAGACTCCATTCAGCCACCCAAGATCAATAAAGCTGAAATGCTTTCCACCAAGTTCCAAATCAACAAAAACAAATGCATAAATATTGTATGTTTGTACATTCCACCAGGGGACAATACTAACACACTAGAGGATACCCTCCACTGGTTATCCGATAATTATCCACAGGAAACCTTAGTACTCAGAGATGTTAATATTGACTGGAACACCTGCTCATCACAATTTCCTACCACCCATGTAAACCTGTATGGGTTCACACAGGTCGTATCCACCCCCACCAGATTATGTAAACGTAATCAAAAGGAAAGTACGCTTGACTGGATATTAGTCAACAGCCACCACCAAAGGTACACATCAGGAACAATCACTGATGACCTTGGTGACCACTTTCTCACCTTTATCTGTAAACACAAATCTTATAACCCCCACCAGCCCACCTACAGAACCGTAAGAAATAATAGAAACTTTAACCTCAAAAAATGTCAGGTTGAACTTAAATAATGCAACTGGTCTGTCCTAAAACAACTACCACTAGATGAAGTGAGAGCCTACTTTAACAATAAATTCCTCTCCTTCCTTGATTCTTATGCACCTACTTGCGCCACTAGAGTTAACACTAAAGTTGCCCCATAGCTATCTAAAGAAACCAAATCAAAAATTATAATCAGGAATAAAGCATGTGCCACCTGGCATGCCAGAAAAACTCCTATAGATCAAATTAAATTTCGGCAATTAAGAAACAAGACTAAAAAATCCATCTTACTGGACAAAAAAAACTATTTCATCTCCAACAAGGCAACCAAAATACTCCTCAAAAATTCTGGGCAGACATAAACAGACTACTACACCCAAGACAAACCACTACTCCACCTCCCTCAGTCTCTACTGATAAACTACCAGAGGATGTTAAACACCTTCCAGCCCAACTGATTGGTGCAAGGACAATGCAGACTTGAAATATCCAAAAGTCAATTTATTAATACAAAATATAAAATGTAGTCAAGTGCTTTCATCCAGGATACCCTGGACTTCATCAGATCCATTTAAATACACTAGATCAACCAATGAAAACATTGCATATAAAATACTTATTAATTGACTGTTTAAATACACATAAAAATCAATGTACACATAAACATTTTAACACTTTATAAGTTTATAATACAAGGGCTCTATGCTTTAAATAATGGAATAATTGAAATGTATTCATTGATCCCAGGGGGTATGGGTAGCATTTAACCTTATTTGCCATTTAATTTCTGCTCTCTCAAGCATGTTAGCCCAATCCTGTCCCTTGAATTCATCTCAACAGTTTTTAAAATTCCAAATAAGAACTGTGAACAACTCTCACCACTGTCTAGATGTTTAAATAGGGCATTGTTAGTATTTTTTGTCTAATGGCATAGATATGTTCATAAATTCTCCTGTGGAGATTCCTTTCTGTTTTCCCTATATAAAAATTAAAACAATTCTGACTACTATTGATATTTGTGACCTCTTCACCTCTATACCCCATGGGATTGGGTTGGAGTTATTTTATGAAGCCCTACGGGAGAAAACTTAGTTGAACAGCACTTTACTAAATTTTGTTATGTTGTGCATGGGTACCATTCTGAAAAACAATTTCTTTAGTTTTGAAGGGGAATATTTTAAACAAAATCAAGGGGTTGCTATGGGCTCTAGTTACACCCCTTTATTTGCAAATTTAGTTATGTATAGTTGGGAGAAGTATGTGTTTTGTACTGAATTTTAACATAAATGGTCCATGTATTTAAGATTTTTGGACAATATCTTTATATTGTGGAAGGAAGAAGATTTAGGCGAACAGTTCTGTGATTATATAAATGAAATTTGTGATTCTGTTAAGTTCACTTCCACACACAATAATGAGACAATTAACTATCTTGATGTTTCCATTAGGAGATATATTTTGTTGAAAGAATTTTCCTCCACTATATATAGGAAGCCTACATTTTCCAATGATTACTTGGAATATAGTAGTAGTCACCCCCATTTTATGAAGAAAAGTATTGTTAAGGGCCAGTTTATCAGAGTGGCAAGAATGTGTTCATCTTTCAATAGTGCCATTAGGGATATGGATGTGTTGAATGTTTTTTTTTTTAAGATAGAGGTTATCCTGAGAAAATGGTTTTGGAAATGTACAATTTTGTGAAGGAAAATTGGGGTGTGAGGTATACTCCCTTATTAGGAAACATTACTGATACCCATAAAGAGGCAACTACTTTTAATGAATTTGAAAATAATATGGTTCTAACGTATGGTTATTATAGTAAAAAAAAGTAAAGGACATTTTATGCAGAAATCGGATTTTATTTAGGACAAAGAGCTTCAGACAGTTATGGGTACCAATCCTAGTTTTGTGTTCAAGACCAAAGCAAATTTAAATTTTTTGTTTGAACATCTCATTATAATGAAAGGTGTGTTGGATAAAGGCACAACTTGTTGTGGACATTGTAACTACTGTAAATACATATTAAAAGAACTAGTATTATATATTGGTGAATTTGGTATAAAAGTGAGGACAATATTGGGCAATTTGTGTTCATTTAGCAGTATGTCAGAATTGTTTTCATTTTTATATAGGGAAAACAGGACTCTCCGCAGGAGAATTTATGAACAAATCTATGCCATTAAATAAAAAATACTAACAATGCCCTATTTAGACATCTAGACAGTGGTGAGGGTTGTTCACTGTTCTTATTTGGGATTTTAGAAATTGAGATGAATTCAAAGGGGGGGGGGGTTGGGCTAACACACTTGAGAGAGCAGAAATGAAATGGCAAATAAGGTTAAATGCTACCCATACCCCTTGGGATGAATGAATACATTTCAAGTATGCCATTTTTCAAACATAGAGCCCTTGTATTATAAACTTATAAAGTGTTAAAATGTTTTTGTACATTGTTTTTTATGTGTTTTTAAACAGTTAATTAATAAGTATTTTATATGCAATGTTTTCATTGGTTGATCTAGTGTATTTAAATGGTATGTTTTAATTGTTTAATTGGTTCTGATGAAGTCCAGGGTATCCTGGACGAAAGCGCTTGACTACGTTTTATATTTTGTATTAATAAATTATTTTCGCCTTTCTACACTGGTTTGAGTACCAGAGGATGTTGCTAACACCTATAATAGATTCTTTACGGAAACTATCCAAACCCTAGAGGGCCAGCTACCCTTAAACTCCACTAACACTCAGGGTACCAATCTCAGTACCCAATCCTCCTTCAGCTTGCAACCTGTCTCCACATCTTTCATTCGTAATCTGATAAAAAAACTAAAACCTACCTAGCTACTGACCTTCTCCCCGCTGAAGATTTACAAAAGGCAGCAGATTCTATAGCATTCCCCATCTCCGTTCTAATTAATCGATCCATATCTGAAGCCAAAGTCCCCTCCATCTGGAAAATATGTCATGTCATACCTCTCCATAAAGGTGGGAACTCTACCAAACTATCTAACTATAGACCCATAGCCATTTTGTCACCACTGGCAAAAATCATGGAAAAGTGCATCCACAAACAACTTCTGTACTTCCTAACCCAGAACAATCTACTGGCTAAATCTCAGCATGGCTTTAGACCTCATTACAGTACCACCACAGCGCTCCTCTCCTTCACTAATGATATAAACCATAACAGAGACAATAACAAGCTATCTTCTGCCCTTTTTTTTAGATCTCTCTAAAGCTTTCGATATGGTTAACCACCATCTACTCATCCACACCCTGACAAAAATGTCCCTAGGTCATCACTACCTTCAATGGTTCCAATCCTATCTCCACAATTGACAACAAGCCTTACTATGGCAGAACAATCTATCCAACCTCTTACCCAACGCCCTAGGTATCCTCCAGGGGTCTGTTCTGGGACCACTGCTGTTTTCCATATTTATTAATGATCTCCACGCTGTCATCCCAAATGCTAACTGCATTCAGTATGCAGACAACTCCACGTTGATCTGCACTGGTACCACCCAGGCTGAGCTGCAGTTAAGTACTCCGTGTACCTTCAACTTAGTTGAAATTTGGCTTGCTGACCGATGTCTTATTCTAAATTCCAACAAAGCAAAGCTACTACTTTTCTCCCCCACCCAAAAATCCCCGGTGATATCTTTCTCCATTAAGTCTATCAAAAAAACACGATAATCTCCTCGGATGAGCACCATAATCTCCCCAGATGAGCACACAAAACTCCTTGGGATAATTGTTGGCAACGACCTCAAATTTGATGCTCACATTAATAAAATGATAAAAACCATCAATAAAAAACTGGGCTCACTATATAGAATAAAACCATTCCTAACACCACCTGCTAGTACTGCCATCGCCCACTCCCATTTGCTCTCCACCCTCTTCTATGTTTCCCCTATACTTGCCAATCTAAATAAAACTGCACTCAACAGACTTATCTGCCTGCTACAATAGCATAGCTAGATTTGCCACTCGTCTGCCCTACAGAACACATCACTGCATAAACTTTAAAATTCTAAATTGGCTAGAGCTAAGTAGGCAGATTCAGTATAACCAACTTATTGTGGCTCACAAAGTACATAACCAACCCGAAAATACATCTGCTCTGAAAAACATCATCTGTCCCCACACCAACCTCAGACCACTTTGCTCTTCCAATAGACTTGTAATACATACATACTACCACATCCAACAACTCTGCTGGGGACTCCATGTTTGCCAGCTCTGTAGGCAAAACTTGGAATCCCCTACCTGCTGACATTATAATATACACTACCCTGTCTCAATTCAAGAAATCCCTCAAGCAGTACTTCAAGACTCAATGGATATACCCTTGCGCTAAGCCTGACTAAATATTTGGTAACATTGGGGTACTAGTAGTATATTGTTGTTGTATATCTACTGAACTGTAATTTAGTTAACCAGATGAAATGCATGTTAGATTAAATAACCTACACTTTGAGTGGCTAATAGACTGTTTCAATTGCCTGTAATTGTATAGAACCACAATAACAGAGTATCCTTGAAACCACAGTAGCAAAAAAACCAATGATGTCTTCTTATGTTCACCGAATGATTTTTATTCCACAATAGATAGCATAAAATCTCTTAGCGCCTCAGCCGCAACCAGCCTTTACAGAGTAAAAACGATGCTGTCTGTTGTGGAATAAAAAATGTTCGGTGAACATAAGACCTCTTGTTTTTTTTGCCTGTAATTTTTCTTTAGTGTGTACTATGTCAATTCTTGCCTGTACAACTTCTTTGCAGCTTTTCTCCCTGGGTCTCTGCTGAAAATGGACATGTATCCAGTCGGATTATCCCGGTCAACAAATGTAAAATAAAATAAAATAAAAATAAAAAATAAAATAAACAATACCATTCACTGATGTGCATTCGAACATTTTCAGAACGGCATTATGGAAACTGGATAAGACGCATTTGACCATCCCAGTTTCGCTCAAGTGCTGTTCCACATTTTGGTAGTGAACCATGTCATTATGTCCAAGATTTGGTCCTCTGCATTCACTGCCAGTGCCAACATTACTTGAAAGTAGCTGCATCAGGTGTAACTTTAAAAGGTGATTCCTAGTAAAAGAATTGTACCTTATGTTTCCACCATTAAATACAGCTTGTTGCCTATCTGCTTTTCGGTTCAAAACTACTGTGGCTACTGATCATTACCCTTGTATCTTCCAACATTAATATAAAACACTTTACTTCCTAAGGTGTCTTTTCATTGGTAAAAGTGTTTAGTTATTATAGTGATTGCTTAACACTTAAGATTCCTTTTATGACTCTTTTAGTCCTCCCTCATCCTCCTCTTTTCTTGAGTTGAAACTCAGAACCATATAAGCAGAACTAGTGCCCTGGGAGACAGTTTGAAATGCTTCTGAAAATGTAGACATTATTGTACTGTGGGGCATTGGTGAAAGATGTGGTACATTTCCATGAAGATTGTCTTATCAAAGGTAGATGAGACCAGTATAGTGAAGGATATACATCAAAATAATTTTTTATGGAAGGGGAGGGCTTAGCCTGGCTATGGTAAGTTCCACAGAGAACAAAAAGGAGAGGCAGCCAGACCGAACCGGAACTTAGAAAATTTATTAGTTTAGCGCTTTCGTTGGTAGTCAACCAAAGGCTTTCTCAGAGCAAGAATCTTTTCAGACCACTATTGCATTTATGGTAAAAACTATGTCACCTGACTAAATACATTTCAATTATATTAAAGGGACACAAGTATAAAATAATATTACACATCTGGTTAACATATTTTATACTTGTGTCCCTTTAATGTAATTGAAATATATTTAGGCAGGTGACATGCTGCACAGCTACAAGGACAGAGTGGCACACAACAGTGGTCCCAAAAATATGTATTATAATACCACTTAGAGACACTATTGGATACACAATTATATGTTTTCTGCAGCTGCAAAAGGGACATGTAGACTATACTGTCAACTCCTGTGACACCTTCTTTATCTGTACAAGGGCATAGATTTAATCAACTGTTTAGCCAATATAGAATCCACATTGTTTGTCACGATTCAGAGACTCTGGTATTCGACAAAGCCTCCTTTTCAGTGCCCTGATGTAGACTTTCCCAGTGAGACTGAAGGGTGTGATCAGTGTTTAATGAGGATGCACATTTCTGTCTTTTTTTTATATTTGGTAATCCCATCCAAATTTGCCATTCCAAAGATACTGTCTTGATTTCCGTGCAACAGTGAAAAAGCACTCCTTGAAGAGGGCATATCTACAGGGTTAAGGAGTTTCTCATAATTCTTTCCACTCAGCAACAGTGCCTCCTATTCAGTTCATAGTTTTAATGCATTTGGTAAGTTCAAAACAGTATTTATTCCTGCTGTTGAAGTTGCTAAATGGGCTGTCAGAAACCCCTTGTGGTCACATGAAAGTCGTTCTCTGTGGCCCTACCAAACTCCCATACTGATGCTGTTCACTTCATCAATTGCTACAGCTGCTGCCTTCCTGACCTGACTATACCATTTGGTCAAATTTGGAGACTTCCTCTTAGTATTACAGTGTAGGCCTTCATTTTTAAAACAACAACTTCTCCACCGGTATCCATCTTCTGGCCTAGAGATTATGATTACCATTATAAGAGTCAGCCTTTCATCTATTCTTCCTTGCTACTGAGTAAGCATTTAAGGTCTTGAATAGGATTGATTCAGACTGCAGATCCACAGCCTCCTCCAGTGTATGGGGAAAGCTGTTACAGGGGTAAAAGTCAAACTCATCCCAAAGAGGAACATCTGGACATTTCCAAGATAAACTCACTCTACACATATGCATTTCCTGGGTCTGTCCAGCTGCTGACACTTGCATCTTGCCCATCCCATCACTAAGTGGTGATGCATTATAAGTCAGCATAGCTCTTCCTCTGCTGATGCAAATACAGGGAGAATCAGTCAGCAAATCTTGCTCCAAGGTACTGTCATACCCAGTACCACTAGGAGCATACTTGTTTGAATCTGTTGGTTTTAATGTCCAGTCATTACTGTACAGAGAAGTCCAAGAACAGTTCACCATTTTGATTCAAAGGCAAGCCATTCTTCCCAGTTATGCCCTTTTTGCTATCTTCACTATCCCCTACATAAGTATTGAAGGCTCCTAATAAACTTGTTGCAGTACTACAGGTTCATAGGTTCTTGCTAAGCTTGTGACAAGGGAGAGGCTCAAGAAGGTCAGCCATATCACCTGGTACTGGTGGGAGACTAACAATGTTCCCCATTAACTACACTTTCCCTGCATATACTTGGTAAAAATTAGTGATAACCCATCCTGTCAGCCCGACTGGTTTTAAAGACCACAAAGGAAGTACTTATAGGGTAAGAGCAGTCTGTTCCAGAAGTGGGTGATACTTTGGGTTGGGTATCTGTCACACCATCTGGTGGTGTGATATGATAGCATAGGTTTAGGCCTCTAGGAATGGGTGTGTGCTTCACCATGGTCTTGTTTAGATGGTGGAGTTCCAAGTGTGCTGTTTCATTTCTATCACAGAAGGCTAAGCAGAGAGCACCCTTCAGGAGCCTGTAGAGGGATGGGGCTTTTAGTCTATCAGTGCAGCTAAAGGTACAGCGACTTTATATATCTGTGATGATGAAATGTTGACATCTGTCAAGGTTTAGTTGCTTAGCAAGTTAAATGCTGAAGAGTGTATTATATTCAATGATGGGACTAATAAGAGATAAGAAGCGAGGTTGTAACTTTGTATCGCGAGATGAAGGAAATGTTGTGCAAGATCGAAGGCTTTTCTATGCACCACAGAGACATTGTTGTCAAAGGAGAGTCTGTTATCAACATACATACCCAAGTCCATGATGACCATATCAAATTTAAGTGGACTGTTATCTGTATAGTAAGTAGTAACAATGCTAGGTTTATTGAAGGAGACTATGCTATGTTACTTGGTGTTGAGGGTAAAAGGCTGTGCTAAATTCTTCAGCAAGGGCTGGAAAACACAGATACTTGCTGTATTAGAGAAGCATTTGATAACTCCACACAATTTGGAGACCTTGGCAAACTTCGTAAACTTAGTCCCTTGATATCAGCATTTATGTCACAAATTTATATATTAAAAATGAGGGGGACCTATCACATTTTCCCATGATCTACAGGAATTCTGAATATCTTTAGTAGTAGTTAGTTGAATATGCAAAAATGAGAGTTTGTTTCTGCAGTTTTCTGTTGCAGTGATGCAACTTTGTCATTTATTTGAAAAATTCAACTGCACACTGCCCAGCTAGGGACTTGGGGATCTCCTACACTCACACAATGTGTCTACTGAATGGCAACTTCAGAGCAAGAGATGGACTGCTCTCAGCTGCAGAGTCTGGTTCAAAAAGCAATGCTTTGCGAAAAAGTAAGGTAAGCTTTGTTTAGCTATGACCCTTTATGCTCTTGCAGAAGCTTTTGCTCCTTCTGCAGCAGTGAAGTAGCATTCCATTTCTCAAGAGCCAGTGCCATTGCCAAGCTGTAGTCTTATCTTAATCCATCCTGCCACCTGCTAACTGCTACATGACTGTCATTGCACCTGTTCTACAATCTTAACCTCAATGATGTTGAACTCTTGCTTTTTCTTGCTAAGCTAAGCTTTGGGGGTCTCCTAACCACCAGGTGCTCACAGGTCAACACCACTCCCAGACCTGGCTCTATAGATGGGTTCCAGTTTCCATGTCATGGGCAAAGTTCTATTATTCTTTAAATTAACCACTGTGAGATAAAATTAGAGGGGTTTGTTCTTTGCTTGGCCCTCCCTCTTGGAGCAATTTCCCATGACTGATCATACCAGGAATGTACAACTCCAAGCAACATAGCTGTTAGGATCACAAGAGAAATACAAACCCATCCATACATTATGGTCATGTTCCCAAGAGTCTGTATGTGAGAATAAGTAAAATAATGTATTTGTGGATCCATCTATCTAACTCTTGTAGCAACCCTGTGAAAAGATGCCACCATCCGTGGAGTTTACCAGGAAAGAAAGGAATGAAAGTAGATTGCCAAGCCTTTCTTCTGTATCTCACACACTGCATATAAACTTGAGGAGAACACAGAGTAACTAAATAGTCTACCACATGTTTGTGGGATGTCGAAGGAACCTGGAGTACCGGGAGAAAACCCATGCAACGACAGGGAATCCTTTACGTGTACTTTAAGTAATTTGGGCATTAAGTTGTGGATATTTTTCAGTTCAGATTATCAACACTTACTGCATAATATTTATTACTACTTTTTCTTCTTTTCATGTTCTTTTGATTGTCTGCATGTATGCTGGTTCAGTTGAAAGGCAAGCTAGACAATCCGTTTTATTAGTTAATATCACCTAGGTAGATATTTGTAGGTATTTTATTTGTACCCACATCTCTTAGAAACCATTTTGTTTAGTTATTACTTAGTAAATGCAGGTGCTTAGAGATGAAAAGCTAAACAATTAACAAACCGTATTTTTCTTGTTCTGTAGTATCTATTTTTTTAGTTTGGGAACTGGTCTTGAGGAGAGAGGGTTGAAAATAACCAGACAGAATTTTCATAAAGTTACTTTTTCATGAAGGCCTTTGCCTTTCTTTGTTTGGACAAAAGTAAAATGGATATCCTAGGTCTGAATCTTATTTTCTGTTTTCTGAAGAAGTTTATCATCTTTTCACATATGTCAAGTGCTGACTTGGAATCCTTTGATGTAGCTAAAAAAAAAATTGTTCAGCCGTCTTGAAAATACCAGACTGCATTCCCAAGGGAGCATTAAAGTTTATCTCTGTATTTCAATTTGCAGTACTATTTTAATTCAATAGCTAGCATATGTTGAATGTTTTGCATCATCCAGGTGTAGAGATTTACTTAACCTGATCAAGGCTAAGAGTGACACATACTAAGCAGATACTTCGGAAGAATAAAATGTGTCTTGTACTAGTTTTCCCATTAGTCTTTCACTGAGTTTTTAATGTCACATAAAATGTTCTGTGAAATTTATCACACTTTTTCTCTTAGACATTTATCTCAAAGCAGGGAACTCACCAAAACAGCAGAATTCGCCTCCAGATTTAAATGTGAAATTTTAAGTAGTTGATTCAGCCAGCTGTCACTTGTCTTGTTTGAGGGAAAAATTCTCCTTAGCTCAAATGTACAGTGACCAGTTAAATATATTAGTGACAGGGACTGTAGTGAATAAAACCCCCATTACGTGTAGTTAAGAGGCTGTGACCTGCATAACGAACACTGTTCTTTCAGTTTGATCTAATGCACTTTCAAGCACTCTTGTTCAATCAGAAGTGCTTTTGGAAATGGTTGCTCCCTGATTTGAAAGTGGAGTGAATAAAGCTGAGGTTCTTTGTCAAGTAGACTTGTAAGTGAAAATTTCATACTATGGCAGCTAGACTGGTATGTTGCTAGCTTGCTCTAAGAATTTCTTAATTCAGAATAGATATAACAAAAAGACTAATAAGAGCGTGCCTAACATGGGGTTTAACTGCCCAATGCCCCCACACATAACGGGCCAAGACCAAAAGGGCTAGAGAATAACCAAGCTCGCAGTTTAAAGTCTAATAAGGTTGCTGTCTTATTTTTTCCTGTAAGCACACTACCTGGGATGCATTAGAAAGTGTTTTAATAGTTGATTAGTGTATTAGTTGTGAGCCCCATCCATCTCCTACTAGCCAAACTACTGAAATAACTAAGGAGATCTTCACTGACCTATCCACCTCAGTATGTTCTTTCTCTGATCCCCCCCCCCCACCTCCTTTATGTGTAGTACTTAAAAACTTCCTCCCTACTCAAACTTTACATTACAGACAGGGCTTTACTTATAACAGTTATAACGCACCTCTGGTGTATTCCTTAATTATTCACACAGCCTCTTGCCAAACACACTTTTTTATTTTTGCAGTCACTTACCTGCATTGCTTGGTGCATGTCATTTCTTGCAAATACCTGCACTCCTTTCTAACCTCCCCCCACCCATTGTGACCTATATCAGGTTTTAAAAACACCGGTCAAAAGAGCCCCAATTTAGAAAACCTTTCCTTGTCCTGCCGAACCACAGTGTGTGCATTCGTTCTTGTAAGTGTGTTTTTTTTAGTTGAAACCTGCTATTTCATTTGCATGACTGACATTGCTCTTTTTAAAGTGTGCTGTTTTGTAGACTACATATTTCTGTTTTGTGCATTATCAGCTCTTAAGTACAACAAGTGCAGTCAGGCTGCTACAAATGTATGCTTAGTGTTGTGCACTATCCGCTGCTAGGAGGTTATTTACAAATGTATAATTGGTGTTACTGTGTTTTATCAGCTGCTAAGACCCATTAGAATTACTAGCTTACTTTAAATTTTAAGACCAGCAATTCGCTAGCACATTGTATTTGCCTTGGTGCAGTTACCATTAGGTCAGGCGGCTTGTGGTTTATACTGAGTACAGTTTATTTGCAGCCAGTCCAGCTAATGCATCATTCCTCCTAACAGCATTAGCCCAAACACTACCCGAGTCTATTTCCTGCATTCACCGGGGTTATGCCTAACTACAGACAGATGTAGCCTGAAGGTTTTTTGTCTCTCTGCTTACACTTAATATGTGTACGCACTATAATCTAGTCCTCTCTTACTATTTTTAAAACAAGCGTACTACGCTGTAGTCTATATACATGTGCTCACTGTAATCTAGTCTTTTTGTGTATGTGTGTATTGATAACTACTGCATTATAGTCTAAACATATGCTCAGACTGTAATACAGTGTTTTTTTTTCTCTATTTTAAAACAGTAGCGTACTGCAGATTATTTTGTTTGGCTATCCACATTACATCTCTGTGAAACGCCATCTGGTGGCCAACATGATACAGTTACTAAATGCAACTGTTCCCACAAAGATTTAAGTGCTGCTTTTTCCTGACATCACCCTCCGGTCCGATAAGTTACATATGACTGCAGATAACAGTATCCTTGTCTTTTTTCTGATAATACTAGGCTATGTAGTTACTGTGTTGAACCATACACTGCTTATTACTTGTTGCTTACCTCCATCTTTTGTTTTTGATCATAGAGCATACCTAACACAGGGTTAATTGCCCAACTCCCCCCACACATAATGGGCCAACAGGAACTTCCTTGCCAAGACTAAAAGAGGCAGAGAATAACCAAGCTCCCAGTTAAAAAGTCTAATGAGGTTATGATCTTATTTTTTCCTGTAAGCACACTACCTGGGTTGGCAGTGGAAACTGTTTTTTAATAGTCCATTAGTTGTGAGCCCCATCCATCTCCTACTAACCATACTACTGAAATAACTAAGGGACCTTCACTGAACTATCCACCTCAGTACGTTCTTTCTCTGACCCCCCCCCCCCACCTCTTTTTTAGGTAGTACCTAAAAGAACTGTCTCACTACTCAACTTTACGTTACAGGCAGGCTTTACTTATAGCGGTTATAAATGCACCTCTGGTGTATTCCTTAATTATTCAGACAGCTTCTTCCCCAACACACTGTTTGTTTTTTTTGCAGTCACTTACCCAACCTCGCTCCATTCTTCTACCCTGCCCCCATTTCCCACCTGCAACCACTACTCACAGATGTATCAAAATCCCATACCACCTGTCCCCTCAACAACACCCAATATCCAATCGCAATCACACACACAATACACCCACACCCAAGTTTAGACTCCATTCCACACCCCATATCACCAGTTACTCCCTCTTCCCCTAACCACTCACATCCTTTGCACCTTCAATTGCTCCTATAATTTGCTACTTTTCTCATTCCTGATCTACGCACACCCTCCTCAAAGACACAAACCTCCAATCTTAAAACTAAAACCACTGCCACTGTGTCTTGTACCCCCTCACTCCCAGTCTCACAATACTCCCCTACTACAACTTTCCTTACTAATATGCTTCTCCACAGCCTTGATTATTACCACTTATCACTATTCACTCATTGAACAAATTACCTTAAATCCCCCACCCTACCCCTCCAAACATATCGTTACATCCCCAACCATTTATAGCCAAAACATCTTGAAAATAACCTCATCAATCTGTTATGTCTCACAATCCAAAAAACAGCCAAGCCTCAGATTCCACTCCCTAATGATGTTATACCTTCAAACTACTACTAGCATAGCAGCCCAGTTACTACTAGGGGGTATTATTCACCCCAACCCTGGCCCAGCAATGTATACAACTTTCAACTACCATTTAAACATAAACCCACCAACTTGCTAATACTCAACTTGAACATTCACAGTATTATGAGCAAAATAGAGCTGCATTCCAGTATCTCCTTGTATAACCCTGACATAATACTCATCAGAGTCATGGCTTAAGCCTCATAACAAAGATAACTCCATAACTCCTCCCAGCTATAACATTCAAACGGTGGACAGAATTCACAAAAGAGGTTGAGGTATTGCCCTACTTTACAAAACCAACCTAAAACTGTAGCTCCTACAAAAAGAATTCCCTAATTTCAAAAATGCTGAAACTATATTCGCTAAACTCCTTTTAAACCAGTACAAGCATCTAAACTTACTCAGGATCTATATACCCCTAGACTACCTAACCACTCTAGAGTTAATACTTCACTGGGCCTCTCACTCCCTTCTCCAAGAAACTATAGTACTAGGCAATGTCGATATTGACTGGAACTCTATCCACTCACCAAACCCAGCAACAATATTAACCTATATAATTTCACCCAACTCATTCAATCACCCTCGTGTATTAAGTCCACAAAAAGGGAATCCATATTAGACTGGATCCTCCCAAACCAGCCCAACTCTCTGTGGCCACAATCCCACTTTTATCATTAGACACAAACTTAAATTCATCAGCTTCCCCTTCCTGCTAAAAAGCTGTTACCACAAAAACTTCTCCACAGATCACTTCTTAGAAGCCTTAGAATCCTGTGTCCGGTCTCCCATCAAAACCCTCCCTCTAGACAAGGTGGTAGAGTACTTCATCTCCACATTTCTACACATAGTCAACCATCTAGCCCCAATCAGAACAATTAGGATACATAGCAACCCTGCCCCCTGGCTATAAAACACCACAAGGGCCTTACTGAAAGAGAGGGATAAAGCTTGGAAAACCTAGTGTCAACAGAAAATACCCACAGCTCAGGCAAGCCTTTTTCGAACTTAGAAATAAAGCAAAAAAAAAAGTTAACATTCTGGGCTGCAATGAATAACATCTTCCAGCCTGGTAAAACCACTACACCCCCACTAAATATAAAAGGTACAAACTTAGACATAACCTCCAGCTTCAGCAACTACTTAGCCTCCTCTATACTGAAACTCAAATAATACAAATCCTACCAACCTCTCGCAACCCCCTATTCCCCCCCCAAAAAACTACCCCCTTTTCACTCAAGCCAGTACCAGTATCAGCCATCCAAAAACTCTTAGCAAAACTCAGACCAACCACCCTCTCTGCCAACAATTTTCCTGCCGAATACCTTCAACTTGCATCCAGGATCTTAGCTTACCCCATCTCATTACTAATAAATAGATCTATTACTGAACACACAATTCTATCCTTGTGCAAAACCTCATTCATCATCCCCCTTCACAAGAGTGGCCCCTCTATCGACCTGTCTAACTACTGACCCATTGCGATCCCCTCACCCCTATTCAAGATTCTGGAAAGGTGCATTCACCACCGACTCCTTACCCACTTGCTCTCCAGCAACCTACTATCCAAAACACAAGACTGCCTCCCACAGCATCACCACTGCCCTAATTAACTTCACAAACACCATAATTGCATACAGGAACCATGGCAAGCTTGTCTCTGCCACCTTTCTGCACTTCTCCAAAGCATTTGATATGGTTTCCCACAATAAACTCTTAACTTGCCTCTCTGAACTCAACCTTGACAGTCCCACCCTGCTCTGATTTAATAATTACCTTAATAACCACCATCAGTCTGTCAAATGGCTTAACTCCCCTTGCCCCCCACACTTAGCATACCTCAAGGTTCGATTCTCGTCCCACTTCTTTTTAACATCTTTACAAACTAACTTCACTTGGCAACCACAAAAGCTGAAATAGTCCAATATGCTGATGATACAACCCTGATCTGCTCTGCATCTGACATCCAACTTCTCTAACAAAAAACCCAAGAATCCTTCACAGAGATAGAAAATTGGCTAAATAAATCCCAATTGATATTAAACCCAAAGAAAACACAACTTACGCTTTTCTATCCAACAAAGACCAATGGTACTACATTCTCCATATTCTCAACTAACAAGACCATCATCACCCCAGTCCCAGAAGCCAAATTGTTAGGATTTGCAATCGACCAACAATTAAAATACAACAAACTTATATCCCTCACTGTCTCCAAAGTCCACAAAAAGCTAGGGGACCCTCTCTTGCTGTAAAACGTACCTAACTTCTGAGTCTAGTATCCCTATAGCCAGAACCCATCTCTTATCAACTTTACCTTATACTTGCCTAGTGCTAACAAACCTAAATAAAACCGACCTGAACAAACTTTCCTCATGCTATAACGGTCACCAGGTTTGCAATCAGCACCACATTATGCTCCCACCACTGCCAGTTCCTGCATACACTACACTGGCTAGAATTTCTGAATTTATTATGATACCATCAACTCAACCTAGCACACCAATTTCTGTATTATTCTGATAAAACCCCTGCCCTGACTGGCCTTCTAAACTTCTACAATTCAAACAGACAACTACGATCCAGTAACAAAGCTCTGATTGAAAATATCCCATGTAAAATCAGCTTTAGGGAATCTCTGTTCCCTCATGAAGCTGCAAAAACATGGAATACCCTGCCTTTTGACCTCAGACTACAAAAATCTACAACCACTTTCAAAAACCATCTTAAATCATATCTTTACATCAACCATATATGTAACTGCAATGGACCTCCCTGAAGCCCCACTCTACTATAGGATGTTATTTCCTGATGCTTCTGTCAAGTGTAAGTACTGTGTTCTGCTTACGCTCATTGTTTATATTGTAAATACTGTATATATGATCTTACTGTGATAATGCCCTGTAATGTAAATATATTGCACCTACGCTTGTTTATGAAAGTGCTATGATCACATGTATGTACTTCAGCTTTGTATTATTAACTTTATAACCTTTCTATAATATGTTTCCTAATGTTATTTAAACTTTGTAACCTTAATTGTTACCATTAATTGCTCATTACTCTAACAGTTTGGAGATTTTCTCCCCAGGACTCCACTGAAAATGGGCACTAGCTGTCCAGCCGGACTATTCTGGTAAACAAATGTTTGTCTTTTCGGCTTTTCCTGGTTAGGGGTCACCAGAGCGGAACTCCGGTCCACTAATGATTGGCAGTCTATTTTTATGGTGCCGAGTTGCCAGCCCGATGCCCAAACTTCAGCGAAGGCACGCCCATTCACGCATGTCTTTCGGAGGCCACTCAACCAGGGGGAGGACATGCAGACTCCACACAGAAGGCACTCCAGCCGAGAATCGAACAGGAGAACCTCTTGCTGTGAGGCTACAACGCTACCTCCGTACCACCACGGCTTTCAAAAAATGTTAAATAAATAAAATAAATGTGCAAAATAGTTATGGAAGTAAGCACATTGAGAGGTGTGGTAAACCATGTTTTCTAGGAATGCACATATGCAGATGCTTACACACACACACACACACACACACACACACACACACACACACACACACACACACACACACACACAACAATTTGCAGCACTATGAAAGTCTTAACTTATTCAGTTACTCCATTTCATGGGGACACAAACCATTTTTAATTTCCAATGTGAAATGCATAGGCAGACCAGACTAGACCCTCTAAGACTCGATCAGTAGTTTTGGATCCTGGTGGTGTTGCCTCACAATATAAAATCTGCTAATTGTCATGAATGGTGCACTTACTGCTAAGCATTTTTCAAATATAATGTTAATGAGCATTAAGGTTTCTTGATTTAACTATTAAGATGTTTGAGATGGCTGATCTGATTCTTCAAAGAACCTATGTTTCCAGAGTCACAGCTTTAATATATGTGCTTGTAGTATAAAGCTCACACAATATTTCCTGAGAGGAGTAATAAAATTAAAGTAATTAAATCTAAAAAAGGAAACTATTTAGACGATCATACTAAAGCACAATATCTGCTTTACGTCGTTAGTGGATTGTTTTCTTAAACTGGTAGCTGAAAGGCAGAGTCAGACTATAGACCCCATTAAATAGTAATATCTTCGGAGTGATTGACTGGGTTGGCTATTGCTTAAACAAATGTGAGTTGTTTTTATTGCTGAAGGTCATGTTTTTCACCTGTGCATCTCCCATACTGGGGGAATATATTATATAACAATGTAGTTTATTACTCACAGTACTGAGATTCTGGTAAAGGTAGATCTGTTCAGTTATATGCACCAAACAGGTACTCTGTCAGTAGGTAATGTAAACCTTCAGCAACCATCTGTCGGGTTTATTTATTCTGCCTTTATAAAATATTATTTGTATAATATATCTATTTTCTATGTACTGCCTTTATATTTTTCTCTTAGTATGCCATTATCTATGTAATATGTATACTTTTTATGAATTGGTTTGTGCTAAATGGCCCAAGTCATGTCTGAAAATCTCTAAACCAGACCATCTACTTGGTTATTAAACAAGCAAATAAATAAATAGCTTCAAATGTAATTCTGTCACGTTTGTTGTATCTGCATACTGGCAGTGTTAATGTACAGGCTTAAATGGCTTTACTGATTTCTTTTATGGGCTAGCTGTGGGAACCTAACCAGTGATCTCTTTCCAGAGACGTCTCACTGTTACAGTGAGCCATGAAAAAGAACCTTTTGCATTTAACAAAAGTGTACAGGATGTTGCATGCCTAGAAGCTTTGCGTAATTAATATCCTTGGCATAAAACACGCTTCCTTCTGTATTTGTGGGCGTTAATTCCATTCAAACACTCAAGAAGAAACTTTAGCTTTGACATTCCTAGTCCTTCTGATATTAAAGATCATGTTTAAAGCAGCAAAACAAAGTTTTTATTTCTACATAAAGTGTTTGCATGCATCCTCGTTAATTTAACAGATTGGCGATTAAATTGTTTCACAAGCATTTACTAATGCTGAACCACTCTTAGTTCTACTGGTACTCAGAGTTATGTACATGCTTCCTCCACCATATTAATATTAATGCTGTAAATACTTGTAATGCAGAAAAGAACCTGTGAAATGCTGTTAGGTAAACGATCACCAACAAGAAGTGATTCTTCATTGAAGGTAAAGGACATTTTATTAAAATAAAATAATTAAGTGCTTTCATCCCCAAATATTGCAGGACTTTATCAGAATTTATCTGCAAAACAACATCACTTCCTTTTATATATAGATTATACCACAACAGTGATGATTAAGGAAATTCTAAAGAGGCAATTACTCCATTTTACATACTATAAAACTGATCCATTTATGCAGTCTGTGTATTAAATAAACACATATAAAAGTATTAATAGTGAATTAACAGTTGATAAATATTGTCAGCAAAAGAAAAAATGTTTATTAGAGAAAAGACCATTTTATACACATTAAAATCAAACAGTATGTTTTATAATTTGGCAGTGCATACTTTTAACACCAATTAAATAAAAGCCTATTTAATCCAGGTGGTGAATTAGCATCTAACTTCACCTACCAAAATAATTCTCTATATTTTCACCTAGTTTCCTAATCCTTCTCCATGTGGGTTAACTTCCACTTTCTCCAAAACAGTGAATTTGAAATGTTTATGCTCCCCACTCTATTTTCATGCTTCTAAAGGGCATTGTTAATATTCTTGGTTTTAATATTGTACAAGTGTTCATAAATTATTTTCCCTAGTGGTATTCCTCTTTTACCCACATAGAAGCTGCCTGACAACTCCATCAGGAGCCACTGAATTCACTCTCATTATAGCCCAATTTTATTTACAATGTTCCTCACATTTGGAACTATCATACTGTATAACAAGTGCCCTCTCAAAACCTATAGTGGGGTGCTGCACTCCTTTTTCAATTCTGTTTGCAATCCTGCACCAAATAGGGCTTTTTATTTTTTCCCGTTCATCAGTTATCTCCATACTTATCCTGTTAATAAGGTTTTCAGGGTAATCCCTATCTAGGAACATTATTTTAAGTTTGTCTGTCTCATCATAAACCTCACTCCAAATAGACATCATTCTTACAACTCTAATATGTTGTCCTTTAAATAACCTTTGTTTTTTTTTTTTAAGTAAAAGGATGAGAACTTTTAAAATGAAGGTAAGAATTACAAACTGTATGTTTTCTATAGATCCTAGATGAAAAACATTAATTTGAATGCCTGATAGTGGTATCTAAATTTACTCCATTATTAAAGTTAAAAGTAAATTTAAGAAGTTTGAAATGTTATTTCAATGTGTGAAAAACATCAATAAAACTTTCAAGACCATTCCATAAAATAAAAAATATAATCCAGGGAGTCTCAAATATAATTTACAACATTTATAGAATTCTGAATTAAAAGCCTACTTTTTCCCTATGCTAATAAAAGTAAATTAGCATAAATTGAGGCACAGTTAGCACTCGTAGCTTTGACCTGCTTGAAAATCTCTCCTTCAGAAAATATAAAATTATTGTTCAAAATCCAGATGATAATCTCCATAATTAAATTAATCATCTCAGCTGAAAGAAACTCACATTTGATAAGACTTTCATGAAACAGCCCTCACCCTTTGTGCAATGTTATCGTCATAAATAAATCAACTGCCTCTATTGTCAAAAAGCCTAACTGATTATACATGTGTTAGGCTTAGGCTTAAGCCTTCCCAAAAAATCCCATGAATCTTTCAAAAAATGGGACTGGTGCTGAAAGACATGGTGCGTAAACATGGAATGACTAGTTTACACTTCTGTGATATGAAGCTTTTTTTAAATGATAATTTACTAAAAGGTGGCTTAAAACAAAGTTTTATTTTTACACAAATGTTTAGTGTTTGCATGGACAGGGATGCATGCAAATGCTTTTTATTATGTAGAAATGTGTTTAAATTATTAAATGTTTCATGACATTTTTAATGTGGTTTTTAGGTTTGCTGAGCTAATTTTTAACACTGGTTTGCTGGCTGCTTTGGGATTTGGACTTCTGTGTACTGGAAATTCATTAACATCTGTCAGTTGTAAATATATTCTGAACACATTTCAAACTTTTTTTGAGATAATAGCACAGTTTGGTAGAGTTTAGTTGTGTGGGAGCATACTTATTAGAAACTTTAAATACTTATTGTGATACATTATCCAGTGCTGGCAGTTTATTATAATGGCTGGTGTTTTCTCCCCTGACTTGATGAATCCTAACTCTGGTACCCCCACCCCCAATCAAATCTGGTTTCATCTAAAAAATAAAAATATGCTTCAGCCTACAGTAAGTGATTCTGTTTGAGCTATGTCCCCCTTCTCCCTTCAGTGTAGCTTTGCCTGTTTCTGTGAAACCAATATTAGCCACATCCTCCCGGGCTGTTCCAGAGCCTAGCACAGGTATGAAAGAACCAAACCCTTTAGGTGCAAGAGTAATCTGGGGGTAAGAGACCCCTTGCCAGACATAGTACTCTGTCCCCAAATATTTTATCTAATAGTGTTTCACAAGAAAAGAAACAGAATATTCATCAAACAGCTGATCAGATTATAGCTATTTGTAAGACTGATATGGTTTCTCTGGTGAAGAGTGTTCTTCAGACAGCTAATTCCGGTGGTTGTGTTCCCATACATGGCTCTATTGATAGTTTTGCAGGAGACCGCACTGCTTCAGAGAATGATGAGAAATGTGATGAGGGCATTGGTCATCTCTTAGTCGACACTGAATCCAGTCACTCTGATGCTTTGGAAGGCGAAACTGATCTTGGATCAAAACAAATATTAACTTTTCCTCAGATGAGTGCTCGATTTATTGATGCTTTTGCTTAGGAGCAGTCAGGAGATCTAACTAGGTAGAGTATATGACTTTAAAGGGTAGGGGATGCCCAGTTCTGAGGCTATCCCACCTTCTTACTGGCCTTGGAAGATTTTTCTAAAGCTGCCCGCAGGACACCAATATCTTTTCCAGCAGTCCAGAAAAAGACTCAGAGAAAATATAGGGTTTCCTTTAATATGAAAACTCTCTTCCTCATTTGACTGCTGACTCAGCTGCGGTCTCCCCAGCTGCCTGCTCAAAAAGTTATTGGTTTCATCTAATCAAGTGCTCCCCTGATAGAGGAGAAATGGATAGATCTAGCCTTTAGAATGTTAAATTAACAAGGCTATATTTTATAATGTGTGTACAGTTTAGATGATTTTGCTGCATCCTTCCTTACCCACAGAGCAAAAGACATGTATGCATGATATTGTTTCCAATTTGACTCAGGATTCAAAACATGCTTTCAGAGGTGTGCTTGAATATGTAGATGCAGTCTTGAGAAGTACTGTTTCTTCAGTTGTATTAAAACGGTATGCGTGGTTGTGTAATCTTAACTTTTCTGATTTAAAAGCTGAAATTTTGAATGCATCTTTATGTTCTGGACTGGTGTTTGGGCCCTTTGTTATGCAGATTCTCAAACAGTGGGAAGATGGAGGCAAATTAATGTATGGGGTATGTAGAATGTTTCATGTACCCAAGTTCTCCACAAACCAGGTGTCTTCAAGGGACAGAACAAATAAAAATACCAACAAAGCAGTTATGGATACAAAAGGAAATGGCAGTAGGATAATTCTTTGAAACCAAACAAAAGGGGTTATTTTCCATAAAGGGATCAACCCCCAGCCAAGGAATGACTCTGCCAAATCACAGAGCACCCTTACCCCTCCACCTGTCCTTCTTTCCCTTTTTTCTTCCCCATCTCTTTCAAACCTACAGCCCAGCCACAAATAGTCTCAGATAAATGGGTTCTGAGAATAATTTGGAGTGGGCACACTTGACAGTGGATAGAAAATACTTCCCTTTTCAGGGGAATTTCAGTACACTCACCAGACCAGACAGAGCTGTTTCCTGTAGTGCTTCCATGATGCAGTCGAAGCAGGGACATAGAATTGAGGCAAAGGATTTCACGCCAGAATCATTTTGGTAACAAAAAAGAAGCACTCCTGAAGACCTGTCTTAGATGTGTCCTTTCCAAACACCTTTGTTAAAGTTATGAAATTGAAAATGCTCACTTTACAGTTGATCCTAGTCTTGTTTCCAGGCCAGTGTTTCATGTCGACTTTAGATCTCAAAGACACTTATCATATTCCTATTGCTTTCAGTTTCAGGAAATTTAGGAGATTTGATGTGGCTGGCTTACATTATTAGTTTTCTGCATTACTCTTTGGGCTATCTGCTGCACTTTGAGTGTTTACAACGTGTCTGGCTTAAGTGGTTCCTATTGCAGATCCCTAGACATCCACATTTTTCCTTATTTAGACTTGCTGATTTGTGCAGATTATGTATCCAGATGCTTGGAGTCCTTAGACAAGGTTGCATCCCACTTGGACTTCAAACTAACCTTCAGAAGTCCTTCCTTATATCCTGTTAATGAATTGCTTTCCTGGCTTATAGATAGACACAGGGGAAAAAATATGGCCTTCCTGCCAGAATACAGTGTTCTGACTCATCAGGAAATTTTCTTTGATTTTTCTCTTGTAGATGTCGCCTCAGCAAGAGATCTTCTCAAATTCCTAACCTGTTGGCATCAAAAATTCTCATTGTATCACTAGCCTAGACTACATATGAGTAGGGCCGAATATATCACTAGCCGATGTAGGCAGTTACCCAAGGCCCACTGGCTGGGGGAGCGCTGCCACCACACTTGATTAATTACAAAAGAAAAATCACGTGTTCTTTAGTACCATCCTTCTTTAAGAAGGATCTATGCGTATTTTTCCCTGCGTGTGTTGGTGCACACACCTTATGCTTGCTTTTTCTTGTCCACATTCTGCTCGTGGAATTTAAGTACAAGATGTTTCTGCTGGACATGGAATTTAAACACATTTGCTGCCTGGTTCTTTTCTGAAACTGTGTCCCTGCTTGCGTTGATGCACAGACCAGTTTCGTACTGCTTCTTTTCTTCATTCTTGCTGGACATGGAATTTACGCACACTTTCCTGCTTACATGGAATTGAGCACAGAAGAATGATGATACATTCATTGGTGTGTGTGTGTGTGTGTGTGTGTGTGTGTGTGTGTGTGTGTGTGTGTGATGCCCTAGTTAGAGATGAGAGGTCAGTAAATATGCTCAGGATCAAGCCCTGTACCTTGGTTACAGGAGGCAACAGCCTGTGTCTTTTACATCAACTATCAAACTAATTAAAAACAAGCTTCAGTGCACTTTCAAGGAGCTGAGTTTCAGTA
Source organism: Protopterus annectens (assembly GCF_019279795.1). NCBI lineage: Eukaryota > Metazoa > Chordata > Ceratodontiformes > Protopteridae > Protopterus > Protopterus annectens. Next base: position 679,807,237 of record NC_056750.1, read on the forward strand.
CATTTTCAAAGAATTGTGAGCTTCAAGGGAAGAGAAGTTTACTGCTGATAAAGATGACTGTACAAAGGCATTTATTCTACTTAATTTAGCTGGGGCAGAAGCTATAGAAAGGAAATGCTCATTTGTGTATGCACCTGCTATTTATGCTGGAGAGGGGGAAAAGCATCATATTGTTGTACAGGCTAAGTCAAAAGAGGACCCAGAGTGCTTAAAATGTAAATTTAGAGAAATGTGCAACCCCCAGACAAATGTTACAATGCAAAAGGCACTTATTTTACACAGGGGATCAAAAGCCTGGTGAAACTTTTGCAGCATAAATAACTGACCTGAGAAACAAAGCTAAAATATGTAGATTTGATGACTTAAAAGATGAGTTGATAATGGACAGACTTGTGTGTGGTATAAAAGATGATGCTGTGAGGTTTTGCTTTGTGACAGTGATTTAACTTTGAATAAGGCCATTGAGACTTGTCAGATATACGAGCTTACAGAAAAGCGCACACATTTGCTTACAAATGAGAGCAGCTCTAGAGAGCACAGTGATAAAGCTTATGTTGATAGTATGAAAGACATGATTAAAAGAAATAGGCCCAAGCACATGGCAGCTGTAACTCCTGAAGCACTCACTGGTAAACCCCAGAACTTCTAGCACATTCCAGGCTTTGCACAGTCTCAGTGAAGCATAAGAGTGAGCCAGCAAACTCAAAGCATGGATCCCCATCCACTTTCATTGTTAACTGTCATAACTGTGGCAGTAATCATGAATCTAAAAGCGAAAAGTGTTTAGCTTTTGGCCAACAATGCCACAAATGTAATAAATGGAATCACTTCAAAAGATTTTGTAAATCAAAAGGGCCATGTTATTTTATTAAAAGGGAGCATTTCGAGAAATGATTTGATCAGTTAGACTGACAAGACTACTGTTTATGTTGATGGTGTGCCAGTGCTTAATGAAACAGTCGCTGCAGTTGATTTAAGGGGCAAGAATGAAGTGTTTTGTACTGTTTGGATAAATGGCAAACCCACAGAGCTCAAAGATGACACAGGTTCTAAGTACATGTCATGTCCGCAGAAACATTTGCGAGATTGTGTAAAGGTGAAATGCTTGATTTGGCAAGGTGTGTGAAACTTGTTGCTTATGAAGGTGAAGAAATTCAAACCGAAGGCTCAGTAGTGCTTTCATGTTACTCTGCTGGAAGGATCTATGACTTATTATTTTATGTGATCAAGAGGCACATTTAGTCTTTATTAGGGTTCAGAGACACTCTGAAAATGAGACTGATTTTAATTTAATAAGGAAGTCCACCATGTTAGCTTAAAAGATCACCACTCTAATTTTGTCCAGCACATTTTTTCTACCTATGCAGATCTTTTCCAAGACAAACTTCCAGTTGTGTACTCCATGAAGTTGGACCCAGAAGTTAGTCCAGTTATCAAGCCAGCATGTAAAGTTCCAGTAGCCATGCAGGACAGAGTCAAAACCGAGTTAGACAAAATGGTGCAGCAAGGTGTAAATTGTCCAGTGGAAACTCCAATTCAGTGGGTTTCTTCCATGGTGGTAGCTCATAAGAAAAGCTCAGATGACATCAGAGTATGCATTGACCCACCAGATTTGAACAAAGTCCTAAAAAGACCTCATCACCCATTGTGCACAGTCGAAGAAGTTGCAGCCTTGATGCCAAATGCCACTATATTTTTTTCTGTCGCATATGCAGAGAGTTCATTTTGGCAAATTCAGCTTGACAAAAAATCCTCATTGTTCACTACATTCAGTATTCCATTTGGCAGGTACAGATTTTTGAGAATGCCATTTGGAATAAATTCTGCAAGTGAAGTCTTTCAGCATGCAATGGAGCAAATGTTTTCTGGGTATCCTTGTGCTGTAATAGTAGACTACATACTGGTAGGAGGTTGTGGTGAAGCCGAACTTGAAAGAAACCTCAGAAAAGTTCCAGAAAGGGCACGTCAAGTGAATCTTAAGCTCAATGCACAAAAATGCAAATTCAGGCTACAAGAAGTTCCTTATGTTGCTCATTTTATTTAAGAGTACAGGCTTACGACCTGACCCTTCTAAGCAAACAGCCATTCTTGAAATGCCAGCTCCAGACAAGGTTAAAACCATGTAATTTCTTTTTTTGACATGGTCAACTACCTAGGCAAGTTTATTCCAGACTTGAGCCAACTTTCAGCACCACTCAGAGAGCAGACACATAAAGATATATCCTGGTCTTGGTCAGAGCAACACCAAATAGCATTTGATGTCCTGAAACAGAGAACTGCCAGTCTGCCAACACTCATACTATGATGTTCACAATCCAGTCACACTTTCCTGTGATGCTTCAAAATCTGGTCTTGGTGCAGTTATTTTATAAGGGAATCAACCTGTTGCCTATGCATTGAGAACTCTTACTCAAACAGAATAGCAGTGTGCCCAGATTAAGAGAGAGCTTTTGGCAATTGTGTTTGCATGTTCCAAGTTCCATGAATATGTCAATGGTATACCTATACAGATTGAAACAGATCACCAACCATTAGTCACTTTTCTGAGTAAGCCAATGCATTCAGCTCTAGACAAACTGCAACGTATGATGCTGAGATTGCAGAAGTACAATTTCAATCTTGTCTACAAGAAAGACAAACTTCTTTATCTTGCTGATGCATTATCCAGATCACCAAGAAGTACCACTGAACAGACTGACAATCAAGATTCTCATTAGATTGATGATTTTGAAGTTATGGAAGTGAGAAGTTTTTCTTCCACATATTTTGATCAGTTGAGAAAACACACAGCCACAGATCTATTTTTACAAAGACTCAAAAAATGTATCAGTCAAGGATGGCCGTCAAAGCAGTCTAGTTTACTACGTGCAGTCTTATTTTCCATATGGAAAGGAGATTTTTGTCTGACAGAAGTATCATAATGAAAGGTCAAAAAGTTTTTTGTCTTTTCTACTTTTCCCGGTTAGGGGTCACCACAGCTGAACTCCGGTCTGCTAATGATTGGCAGTAGATTTTTTATGGTGCCGAGTTACCAGCCCGACGCCCAACCTTCAGCGAAGGCACACCCATTCACACATGTCTTTCGGAGGCCACTCAACCATGTGGAGCACATACAGACTCCATACAGAAGGCACACCAGCAGTGAATCAAACAGGAGAACCCAACACTACCGCTGTACCACCACGGCTTCTAATGAAAGGTCCAAAAGTAATTGTTCAAAATCCTTTCAATTTGAGTACATTACTATCTTGCATCGTGGTCACCCAGAAATCAAATTTACCAGAAGGGAAGAGAGAGAGTATTTACCCAGAAATCAAATTTACCAGAAGGGCAAGAAAGAGAGTATTTTAGCCTTCTGTCACAAAATACTGAGATCACATTCTTCTTGTTCAGTATGTAATAGTACTAGGCCTCATTAGCAGAAAGCACCAGTTCAACTTAACCAGATTCCAAATGTACCGTGGTCGACAGTAGCCACTGATAACTTTGAGTAGAATGGTCAACATTATTTGGTTAGTAGACTCTTACTCCACTTGGTTCGAGATTGACTTACTTCCTAGCCTAGCATTTAGTACTGTCATTACTAAGATGAAGTATCATTTTGTTGTACGTGGAAGTCCACACAAAGTTATTCTTGACAGTGGCATGCAGTTTACAAGCCAACAGTTCAAAAGATTTGCAGAAGAATGGGACTTTACTCATGTCACAAGTAGTCCAGAGTACCCCTAGTCAAATGGTTTGGCAGAATGCAAAGTGCAAAGCAGTTGCTTAAGAAGTCAAAATGAAACAACAGTAATGTTTCCCTGAATCTCTTGAATCTTGGAAATGTTCCTCGTGATAAACATCTTGGTTCACCTGCTCAGAGACTTCTGTTAAGGCAAACCAGAAACACATTACCACTTAGTAGTCAATTGTTGGCTCCATCTGTCAAGAACAACGGATCAGTAAAAGCCAATCTGTTGAAGCGCCTGTCCCAGAAGTCTTACTATGGTAAGACCAGTAGACTGCTTAATTCATTACATGAGGGAGAAGTGGTAAGGATGCAAACATCCAAAAGTTATGATCGGATTGGTATCGTGAAGAATATTGGTCCAGAGCTGAGATCATACATTATAGAATCAGAAGGAGCAACTTTTAGGTGGAATCAGAAACATTTGAGACTGGTGTCCGAGCCTATACCACAGCAAATAGCCTGTGAGGGAAGACTCTTTATTCAGAAATAAACTGCTCCAACATCAAGCAAAAACTTTATTAAAGCAAAGCTTTTGGGTAACGACCCTTTCTCAATGCCAATACCACAACCAGAATATCAGATAACACTGCTTAATTTTTTTTTTTTAATTACATTAAATATTTTGTTGTATTCTTACTAAAACAGGTTTAATACTTACAGTATTGTTAAGATCAGGTTCAAACTCTGCACATAGTCTAATAATCCATTCAGACTCTTTGTTTTCAAGAAAATTGTTTAAATCATCCCCCCCAGTTCCTTTCACTACTATGTCTATTACCCTAAACTTAAAACAATGGTCCTCACCCTTGTTCATAATATGTCTACTTAGAGCATTCTTGTCATTTCTCCTTCTTATATCCAACTTATACTCAGTAATTCACTCCTTAAACCTTCTAGTGGTTTCCCCCACATAAAATGAAAAACATTTTACACAAGTGGCAAGGTACACCACACAGCTGATATAAAAACTGGCTGTGAGGGGAAAAAATATATTGCCTGTTTGTCACAGGATTTGTGAACACATTATTAGAACCTGTTAATATCATTACAACTACAATTCATACACTTAAAAGTGCCTTGGTTCTTAACTGTTTGTTGCTTGGCATATACTTTAAAATCTTTATAACATAGTCTTCTTTTTAAGTTTCTAGTGTTCCTATCAGAAAAATAAGGCTTTTCATTCAGAATTGTCTGCAGCCCAGGTAAAGCCAACAAAATAATCATATTATTTTGTATAATTCTTTTAAGATTACCTGTCCTCTAATTCCTGTAGCAGATATGAAGCAACTTGGACATGAACATTGTTTTGTTTCTAATGTACATAATTAATGCCTAGCTCTAACATTATTTTGCTGTTATTCTAAAAGTGTATTAATTCTGGTTTAAGCACTTGGGCTTGAGGCCAGATGTTCTTCATCTCACATTGCTGCAGTCCTTACACTTGGGTAGTCCGCTGTCCTCGGTCGGCCCGAATATCAAAGTATAAGGCTGACGTCGGTCAAGGCGCATTTGACTGACATCAGGACGTCAGGGTACAAATGCGCATGACCGACGTCATATCCTCAGTCTTTTTTGCCGCATGGTCCGATGCAGAAGCAGCATTGCAAGTGCCAGTTGGCGTTCTGAAATTTTTCGATTTCGGAGTTTCAGACAGAGTCAAAGTTGGCTAAGTACCCGTTAGAATATTTTAGTTTTTTCTTGCCTCAGTGGTTTACCGGATGTCAGAAAAAGTGAATAATTGTATTTCTTGTGGGAAACAGATACCGCATAGAGACTATCATACTTTGTGTATTCCTTGTTTAGGGCCTGAGCACGACGTTGTTGGGTGTCGCTCTTGTGCTAGATTCAATAAGCGCACTATAAAGAGAAGGTTAGATTGTGCCAGGTTAGTCTTCGAAGCGGTGCAATTATAAAATGCCGCCGGATGCTCCGGCCCGCTTCTTCGAAGAAGCGCAAGGACAAAGCAGTTAAGCCTAGGCTAGAAGAACCGTCCGTTCCGGACGCCGGTTCTTTAGAGGTGTCGGTGGAGCCTGTGGTTCCACCGGAGGTTTCTTTGGGATCCCAGGGAGAGACTTTGTTATTGCAGGATGTGGCCTCTCAGGAGGCAGGTCAGGCTGATGGGGCTTCTCAGGTTACTATACTCCCCTCCCTTCCTAGGGTGGTTAGGCCCTCTCCTTCTGTTTCCAAGGCTTCTCCCAGAGGCAGGCCAGGTTTAGCTTCAGTTGGTGTCACTCCTAGTTCTTCAGGAACTGTGCCCAAGAAGCATATGCTTAAAATGGCAGAAGATTTGGTTTCTTTGATTAGGGGTTCTTTGCCCCCTCCTGATAAGAGACCTAGGGTGGAGCCTGAGCTAGGGAGTTTTGAGCAGGCTTCGGATGTTTCAGAGTCTTCGGCTGAAGACTTGCAGGAGTATTCTCCTTATTCTGATTCTGATGTGGATGATTCTACTCCTTCAGCTTCTCCTCCTGAGGATTTTTCTTTTTCAGAAACTCTTCATTCCATGAGGGAGCATTTTAAGTGGGAAGGTCAGGACTTCTCTGATTCCAGGAAAAGGCTTAGGGAATTTTTGTTTTTACCCCAGCATAGGCCTTTGGCTATACCTCCTGTTTTGGATGTGGTGGAAGATGTTTTTACAGAGGCTTCTCTTAATCCTGATTCTTTGCCTCCTGCTCCTGTTAAACCGGATAGGTATTACAGGGTGTCTGAAGCTCATAAGTATCTTTTTAAGAGTCCTAGGGCAGACCCAGAAACGGTTAGTCAGGGGCCTAAAGGTGTTAAGGCTTCTGTTGTCAAGAATCCGGTTCCTACAGATAAAGAGGCCAGGGCCTTGGATAGATGGGGAAAGAAAGTTTATACTTTTTCCACTCTAGCTATGAGGGCTTTGAATTGCCAGTTTCACATGTTGAAATACCAAAACTATCTCCTTTCACAATTGAAGTCTAAGGTTGATGCTCTGGCGGAAGGTATTGATTGTAAAGAGTTACAAGATTTAGTACATGTTTCTGAACAGGTGGGTAAGCATTCTTTGCAATGTGGTTTTGATGCTGTACAGGCCTCGTCTAGGGTGGCTGCCACTGGGTCAGTTCTTCGCAGGCACGCCTGGCTGAGGGATCAGAATTTATCTGACCATGTTAAAACAAGGATTTTAGATGCTCCTTTACAATCTGATGTGTTGTTTGGTTCTCCTGTTGAGGCAGTTTTAAAGAAAATGGAAGACAAGGCTAAGTCTATGCAGACTGTTAAAGTTTTTTGCAGGTTCAGCCTCCAAAGTTTAGTAGAAATTGGCCTACTAAGGGGTGGACGTATCCTTCTTATGATTCCCAGTCTAGGGGTAGATCTAGACGTGGTAGGGGCAGAGCTCAGGGCTCTTTCAGGCCTAGAACAGGGAGTTCTCCTGCACAGTCTTCGGTGAGGGCAGGGGTCAGTCCTTTCGTAAACAGACCCAATGACCTACCTTTTCAGCTGCCAGAGCCTTCTCGTCTGGCAGCACCTTTGGGAGGAAGGTTGGCACTTTTCAAAGAAAATTGGAGTTTAATTACCCAAGACAGATGGGTATTGGATATCATACACCACGGTTACAGGTTTTATTTCCATACCTTGCCTCCTTTCAAAGGCATGCCAGACGTTCCTCCTCAACAAAGAATAGAGGCTCACAAGCAAATTTCTCTGTTACTCCAAATAGGGGCCATACAGCCGGTCCCTATGCCAGAAGTGGGCCTAGGATTTTATTCTCGCCTGTTCCTAGTACCAAAGAAAGGGAACACGTGGAGACCAATTTTGGACTTATCTATCCTCAACACTTATTTGGACATTCCCAAGTTCAAAATGTTGACGTTACAGCAGCTTTTACCTCTGCTGGGCAAAGATCATTGGATGGTAACTTTGGATCTCAAGGAGGCTTATCTTCATGTTCCTATCAGACTGAGTTGCAGGAAGTATCTGCGTTTTCGAGCTGGGACTTCTCATTATCAGTTCTCTGCATTGCCCTTTGGCTTATCTACTGCGCCCAGAGTGTTCACGAAAGTTCTGGCTCCAGTGATAGCTTTCCTCAGGTTAAAAGGAATACAGATCTATCCTTATTTGGACGATTGCCTGATTCTGGCTAAAGGAAGGGTCGAGCTTCTTCAGCATTTGGATTATGTGATAGCAGTGCTAAGATGCCTGGGGTATTCTGTGAACGAAATAAAGTCCAGTCTCGTACCCTCTCAGGACATGTGCTTTCTGGGTGTGAGACTGAATACAGCATCCCAGATGGCCTTTTTGACCCCGGACAAACAAAAGAATCTTTCCCTTTACTTTCATCAGTTGTCTCATCAGTCCAGGCTGACTGCAAGGACAGTCCTTCAAGCCTTGGGGTTCATGGCGTCTTGTATTCTGGTGCTTCCCAATGCCAAACTGCATATGAGGAAGCTACAATGGTATCTCAAAAATGTATGGACACAGCACTGCCAGGATTTGGACACTGTCATTCAAATAATACCTTGCATTCAAAAGGAATTGTTGTGGTGGGCTCAGGAATGTCACCTAAACAAGGGACTCTCTGTGACCCGGCCAAAGGTGAGTCAGATTCTAACGACAGATGCCTCAGACAAAGCTTGGGGAGCTCATCTGAATGGAAAGTGGATACAAGACAAGTGGCCTGCCAGACTACAACATCTACATATCAACTTGAAGGAGATGTTAGCAGTCCAGTTTGCATTAATAGCTTTCAAGGATTTACTTCTTCCAGGGCAGGTGTTGATTCTAACAGACAACACAACTGTCATGTGGTACATCAACAAGCAAGGCGGAACACATTCTTATCCTCTATGCAGGCAAGCAATGATTTTGTGGGAGACTGCTCTCAGTTTACAGCTGAATCTTCAGGCAAGGTTTCTGCCGGGGGCACAGAACTCCTTAGCAGATGTGTTGAGCAGACAAATTATGGATCCCCACGAGTGGAAATTGGATCCTCATGTATTTCAGAAATTGACAGTGTCATGGGGAACTCCAGACATAGATCTGTTCGCTTCTCCACTAAACCACCAGCTGCCAAAGTTTTGCACAAAAAGGTTTCATCCCACAGCTTGGAAAGTGGATGCTCTTTCTTTCAGTTGGAGCAATCTTCATGTGTATGCCTTTCCGCCTCTGCCTCTCCTCCCAAAGGTACTACTAAAGGTACTACTAAAGGCCAGACAAGACAAGCCAAGGATGATTTTGATAGCTCCAGATTGGCCTCGACAGCATTGGTACCCATTACTGAGAAGCCTGGTATGGAAGCCTCCATGGCCTTTGCCTTCGATTCCACACCTGTTGTCTCAGGAGGACAGTCATTTGCTCAATGTCAAGCTTCACTCTCTGCACCTAACAGCCTGGCATATTCTGTTTTGAACCATAGTGGGCCTCCACTTCCACAGCAAGTTTTGAATGTTATTTTGGAAGCTAGAAGGCCTAGTACAAGGAAAGTGTACACAGATAAATGGAAGAGATTTTTATTTTGGAGTGCAGCAAAGGATTTTGATGTTTCTGAGCCTAATTTAAGTGTGGCTCTTCAATATCTTACTGAGTTACTGGACAAAGGTTTGTCCTTCTCTTCTATTAAGGTTCATGCTGCAGCAATTTTGGCTCACTATGATTGTGACCCACCATTGTTTTCTCATCCTTTGTTCAAGCAATTTCTTAGAGGGGCAAAGAATATAAGACCCCACGAAGAGCTCCTACTCCTGCTTGGGATCTCAATTTTGTGTTGGAGAAACTCACTCTACAACCTTTGAGCCTGCAGCTACTACTGAATTAAAGTTTTATCATGGAAGACTGCTTTTTGTTGGCTATTACCTCTGCAAGAAGGGTTTCTGAGTTGCAGGCCCTTATGGCGGTTGAGCCTTTCTTAATTTTCCATAAGGATAGGGTATCTTTACGTACTAATCCTTCCTTTATGCCTAAAGTGGTTTCTAGTGTGGCTTTAAACCAAACTATTCATTTGCCTACTTTTTATGCAAATCCCCAAAATAAAGGGGAAAAGATTTTGCACACTTTAGATGCACACAGGCAGTTGCGATATTATTTGGACAGAACTAAAGGGTTCAGGCAGTCTCAGCAGTTATTTGTTTCTTTTGCTTTGTGTTCTCAGGGCAAGCCTGTGTCAAAACAAACTATTTCTAAGTGGATTGGGTTTTGCATTGCTTTCTGTTATTCCCATCATGGCAAGGAGATTCCAGCTGGGATTAGGCCTCATTCCACTAGGGCTACTGCCACTTCGACAGCTTTTTTGAGGGGGGTGGCAACCAAGGATATTTTGGAGGCAGCTACTTGGAGTTCAGTGCATACTTTCTCTAGGCATTATCACCTGCCACTTTACTCTAAATCCAGGGCTGGTTTTGCCACTGCTGTTTTGCAGGGCATTTTGGCAGCTCCTGCTTCCTTATAGTTTGGCCATCCTCCCTTACCTCTGCTTTGGGATTCTACCCAAGTGTAAGGACTGCAGCAATGTGAGATGAAGAACATAGTACAGTTTTGTACCTACCATAAATGTAGATGTTCGAAGATCCACATTGCTGCAGTCCAATTTACCCTCCCTCCTTCCCCTCTGTAGTTGGAGGTGGTTGTGTGGGTTGGGTTGTCAATATGATGTATATTGTATATATTGTACATATTTTTAGTGCTAGGATGGTTGGTTGGTTGTTTGCTGTCTTTTGGTTTTGACCTTTATTTTTAGGGTCTTCTGACATCTGGGGCAAGAAAAGACTGAGGATATGACGTCGGTCATGCGCATTTGTACCCTGACGTCCTGATGTCAGTCAAATGCGCCTTGACCGACGTCAGCCTTATACTTTGATATTCGGGCCGCCCGAGGACAGCGGACTACCCAAGTGTAAGGACTGCAGCAATGTGGATCTCCGAACATCTACATTTATGGTAGGTACAAAACTGTACTTTATTTTACATTAAGAGGGTTCGTGTTCTGCACTCTTGTGGGAGGAGAGGCTGGACTCTGTCCTTCTGAGCTGGGAATTTCTGGTTAAAGCTTATAGTGCCTGCATATTTGAACTGCTTCTTACTGAAATTGGTACACCTTGTTTGCTGTAGCATAGACTAGATCCAGGCCTGCTGAATCTAGCTTTGTTTGTATAACTTGAGCACTAATCCAGGCATTCTTTAAAGTATTCAGTTGTATTTATTACTGCTGGTAGTAACTTGATTAAAGTGTAGCTATCATTTCTAAGTCTTTTGGATTAAGCACTTGGGCTTCAGACCAGTTGTTTTACATTAAGAAGGTTTGTGGCCTGCACTGTGGTGACAGGACAGGTAGCTTACATCCTTCTAAGTTGGGAACTGCTGATTGAGAGCTCAATGTCTGTTATTCTAAAAGTGTATTAGTTCTGGTTTAAGCACTTGAGCTTCAGGCCAGTTATTTTACGTTAAGAAGGATTGCGGTCTGCACTCTTGTGGGAGGAGAGGCTGGACTCTGCCCTTCTGAGCAGGGAATTTCTGGTTAGAGGCTTATAGTGCCTGCATATTCTAACTGTTTTTTACTGAAATTGGAGCACCTTGTTTGCTGTAGCATAGACTAGATCCAGGCCTGCTGAATCTAGCTTTATTTGTATGCTTGTTGTTTGTTTATTTCCCTGAAATGCTAATTCCACCTAAAATGTGGCCTTTTAGCACTTCTGTGGATCCCTAGTGATATCTGCATTGCTTACTGTACTTATTTCCTTGTCTCACTTGAAAGAAAGTTACTGTTTGTCATTTTTGCATTTAAGTTACCTGTAGCACATTGCATTTAAGCTACCTGGCACTTGCTCACTAAAACAGTTATATAAGTCAGCTCTAAAAAATTAAAAGCACTACACCCTCACAAACTCCCCTTGAGTACCTTGTTCCCCATTGGCCCTTTTTTTCAATTATAAAGGAATTCCCAATACTATTCTAGCATGTCCAAAGGTCAGTTGTCAATCTCCTCTCCGGTCCAGCTGGTGAATCTGGGAATCTTGAGGCAATGTTACAACTGCCTCATGTACACAGACAGCCCTCTCCTCCTCCCAACAAATTCCAACACATGTGAGAGATGCAACCATATAGCCAAACTGGATGCTAAGCTCTCTCAACTCAGTACTGGCGTAACCAGTCAGGAGGAGAAGGAAACCACACTCACTACAATTCCAGTCTCACATAGACCTACCACGACAACAAACCAAACACATAAACACACAAAAACACACTCGGAGGCTCTAAATAAAAATCTGCTTAAGCAGCAGAGCCCTCCAAAGTAGACACCCAAGCAACCGCTACCCCAAAACAAAACACGTGCAACACATAGCTCACAAAGCCAGTGTGCCGAACAGTCACAGCCCTTAAGGCTAAACAACACACCTGATACACTTGTAATAGGTGACTCTATCGTCATGCAAACTGACGTCCCACTCACCAGGCTGAACAAGGAGAAGGTCACAGTGAGCTGCCTGTCGGGCGCTAGGATCCGCCACATAACACAAGCACTCAGGTCACTCCAAGACAAGTACAAATATGACTCAGTCATTGTCCATGCTGGTGTGAATGACCTGAGACGCATCTCCCTGGACTACATGAAAAGAGACATAGAGGAGCTCTCTGAGCATGTAGCCCAGGTCGGTATGACCCTGACCTTGAGTAGCATCTTACCCTCACCAAGAATGATGCCACAATATGAAGACAAGATGATCAATTTCAACAATTGGCTTAAGTGTTGGTGTCATTCAAAGGGGATCCAGTGCCCGTCAGCCTGGGATGACATGCTCGACAAGCCACGATGCTTCGCTAGGGACGGCTTGCACCTGTCACCCCTGGGCTTTCGGATATTGGCAAAGGCTCTTGCTACCCCCATAGTGCCTTTTTTAGGCAAGGCTCAAAAGACAAACCCACCTCCATAGGTATCACAAGGGATAAGAAACTAAGAGTAATGCTACTCAACGCCAGAAGTCTAAACCTCAAGATGCACGCACTCGAAACTCTCCTTAGCATGGAGAACATCGATATCTGTGCAGTAACAGAAACCTGGTTCAAGGCTCCTGAGAGTACCCCAGTACTACCAGGTTATACCTCATACCATGCTTTTCGGCCCCAAAACTTGGACCGAACCACAAAAGAAGGGGGAGTATCAATATTCGTCAAAGATACCCACACCTCCAGGTTGGTGGTACAGCACGAAGCATCAGAGACTATCCATGTGCAACTAACTGTATGGGTAAAACTGCCTTCCAGTTTATAGCCTGCTACAGACCACCCTCCCAAACACAGGAACCCCACTTGGCCTTCCTGAGAATACTGGAAAATATGAAGGTCTCTCCAAACACCATTATATTGGGCGACTTCAACTACCCAAACATAGACTGGGAGCATTACTCTAGCTCCAACACCCTAGCCCAAAGGTTCCTAGAATTTATAAACTCAAATGCTATGGAACAACTTGTTACCACTCCCACAAGAGGGAAAAACATACTGGACCTGATCATCACCAACATAGGGACACTATGCTCCAGACCAGAAGTGTATCCCTCACTGGTAAGATCAGACCATAAACTAATCTCACTGGATATTCACATCCCGACCCCACCCCCTGCCCAGAAAACCACAGTGAAAAACTTCTCTAAAGCAAATTTCACACACCTCAAAACCGAGGCGAAATCCTTCAAAGCCCCGGCCTGTGGAAAATACGCCCTAGACCGCAGAATCCTTTATAAACGCATTCTATGAACACCTTCAGGAATGCATGGATCATGCAATCCCAAATAAAACCAAGACCCATTCCTCCAAAGGCAGACGTCCTGTCTGGTGGACTCCAGCCATAAACAAACTATACAATAGAAGGAGGAAGCTACTACATGATAGAGCAAAATCCCAAAAAGGGAAGGCATCTCTGATCAGTATTAGCAAAAAACTACGGGCACTCATAAAATCGTCTAAGGCCAGCTTCGAGAGAAAAATTGCACAGGACACTAAGGATAATCACAAGGCTTTCTTTAGTTATGTTAGGAACCTGGGTGGGAATTCCCAGATATGCTCAGAATTAGTCCAAAATGACAAAAAATACACCGAGCCCACAGACATTGCAAACATCCTAGCTGACAGGTTCAGTGCAAACTTCTCCCCCCTCTCCCCACCAAAAGGGAAAATATCTATCCCAACAGAGTGCTGCCCCCCTGACATCTCAGATGCTCAGGTAAGAGCCGCCCTCTCCAAAGCAAAAAACACAGCATCAGTGGGACCAGATGGTGTCCTGGGCTGCGTCCTACATGAACTCCAAGAAGAGCTAAACACAAACATAAAACTACTGTTCAATCTTAGCCTTACTACAGGATATGTACCCAAAGAGTGGCGTACAGCAACAGTGGTCCCACTCCACAAAGGTGGTGCCTCAACGGATCCTGGAAACTATCGCCCCATAAGCCTGACTAGCTTGGTCTGCAAAGCTATGGAAAGGATCATCATGGACCTCATAAATAAAGATATTGGGGACCTATAGACACTGGATCCTACCCAGTATGGCTTTGTTAAGGGCAGATCCTGCATCTTAAACCTGGTCGATTTCTTTGAAACAGTCACCAAGGCCATTGACGAGGGGAAGGTCGTCCACACAGCCTACCTGGACCTCGCAAAAGCCTTCGATACAATACCCCACTCGGGCATTATAGATGAGCTCACCAGCTTAAATATAAACCCCTATGTCACTAGATGGGTTGCAAACTGGCTGAAGGACAGAACCCACATGGTTAGAATTGCTGGAGCCATGTCAGACTCCAAACCAGTTACAAGTGGCGTCCCCCAAGGCTTAGTCCTGGGACCTCTCTTTTTCGGTATATATTTCTCGGTGGTACAGGCCAACACGGAAGGACAGTGGCTGACCAAGTTCGCAGATGACTGCAAACTGGGCGCCATAATCAACTCTCCAGCCGACACAAGCATCCTCCAAAAGGGCCTCATAGAAACAGACAACTGTTGCCAGAGCCATGGCCTCAAGCTAAACACCAAAAAGTGTATAGTCATCCCCTTTGGCAAAAACAAAGTGCCCACAAATTACCACATAGGTGGTAATCCATTAAGTACAGAAGAAGTCATTAGGGACCTGGGGACCCAAATTGATAGCAATCTCTCATTTGACAACCACGTGGCCAAAATGGTTAGAAAAACATTTTATATAGCCCACCTAATCATGAAGGGATTCACATCTAGATCAGGGGAGGTCATCGTACCTCTTTACTCATCCCTCATCAGGCCCATAATTGAGTACAATGCCCCTTTTGGGATGTACTTTACCAGACACCTGCAGCAACTGGAAAGACCCCAAAAGTACCTCACCAAGATGATCAAAGGGCTCAAACAGATGCCATATGCTGCCCGCTTAAAGAAACTCCAGCTCTACTCAGTGGCATACCGCCTGCTCAGAGGCGATCTGTGCCTGACGTATAAAGCCATGTCCAACCTGGAATTAATGGACATGCTGCACCTCAGAAAATCCAAATCCCATCGAGCTATGCGCTCGAGAGACTTGAACCTCAGCACTGAAATAAATAGGACATGCTGGATGGACAGATTCATAACCCAGAGGCTCCCTTCACTCTGGAATAAAATCCCATTCCAGGTTAGGCAGAGTCCCACATTGACTCTCTTCAAGAGGAATCTTGATGAGTGGATGGGAGATCGTAGGTTTACCCCGGCTATCACTTCTGTGTCACTGTTAGACAGAGGCACAGTATACTAACCTCAAAAAAAGGCATAGCAAAATTAATTTAAAGTGGGTGGCGAAAGCCAAACACACTCTGGCTAGGCTTATAAATGCCCTAGGGCAGATAGCCTAGTATGAACCTATGAACCTATGAAAGGCAATCTTTTTAAGAGGTAAGATGTAGATTAGTATGCATGTGTATATACCTTTAAGAAGCTATCCAAGGGCTTGTATTAGAGCATAAATACTGAGCACATGCAAGCCTGACTGCCATTTTGTACTTAGCTGTTGAGATGTGTTAGTTTGTTCTTATTTAATAATGCTGCTATCAGTCCTGATGTGTTTATATATATATATATATATATATATATATATATATATATATATATATATATATATATATATATATTAAAGCATCTGAACAAAATCCCAAGCCACCTTATTATTTGTAATAGAGATGAATGAGTGACAGAAAGCTTTGGGACATACCAAGGAAAATTGATGAGACAGGTTGACCTTCATTTTAGAAGAGGTTTACAGTGTTGTTGAAAGTTATGAGTATGGTATTAGTACTATGTTTAGGCTAGAAGCTGTGTTGTGAATTGGATAAGAGGTTTTTCTTAAGGAAGTGGTCCAAAGAGTTGTAGATGAATGCATGGCTGGAAGCTGTGTTGTGAATTGGATAAGAGGTTGTTCTTAAGGAAGTGGTCAAGGAGTTGTAGATGAATGCATTTTTCTAAGATTTTGGCTAGGGGGGAAATAATGGCAATGTGCCAGTAGTTTTAAAAGTCTGTAGAAGGGCCACCTTTGTGTAGGGGATCACGTGATATTTTCCAGAGGAGAGGTACATATTGTTCAGAGATAGAGTGGTTGATTAGGATAAGAGACTGAAGTAGCAGCTAGTTTGAGAAAATCTTTGGGGAGTTGATTGGCTGCAAGAGTACATGGTTTTAATTTGGTTAGGAGCTTTCTTATGTAACAAGTTTGAATGGGCTTAACAGAGAAAGAGTTAGCGTTAGATATAGCAGAGGTGGGTACTGTTAGGGGTGAGTTTGAATTATTGCTTCTTTTTGCTCTTTGCTCTTATTAACTTAGAATGTTGACAGAATAACAGGTTTTGCATTAGCATGCATTTTCTGAATGGTGTACAGTCTGGAACTCAAATGCCTGTCATAATTTATTGACTTCAGTCCTTGAAGATATGCCAGAAAACCACAATTTTTATGTAGAACATACCAAAAATATGGGCAAAAATCCAGACAGTTGAGAGGTATGGAGGTGCTGCAGTCCCGAGTGTGTCCTCCTTTGGATGAGATGTCTACTAACTTTGAACCTGTTGGTTTGCCATCCATTCTTTCTTGCAATATTACCAGTTTTGTAGTGTAACATAGGCAAGTTATCATTCAAGGGCAGCAGACTGAATTTGTAGATGAAATACTGAAATATAACTTTCTTTGTTAGCAGCAGTATCTTCATTAGTTACAAATCTCTTTAATGTGGAATTATTCAGATGACCTTTACTTCTGCAGAGATTGTGCATATTGAATGATATTAGTGGATTTTAATGACAGGAGTTTGAGTGGCCCTTTATGGTTGAAATGTTCTGAAATGGGCAGTTTTGTCATTATTGCCTTGTAGGTCTTGTTTAATTGTTTAATGGAAAAATGTTCAAAACTACAAATTTAAAACACTAAGAAGTGGTGCTATATTATACAATAGTATTATTTAATATAATCATGAAGGTGAATCAAAGAATACATCTATGTATGCATACTCCTAAAAATGTGTGCAAAGGGGCCTGTGGTTTGATAACAGGCCAAAGGTAAACTTTATCTTCTGCAGGCTAGATGCATTTTGTTTGAACATGAGCTTCAATGCCATTTCAATGAATGAGTTTCAAGGGCAGAGAATTTTACTGGTAATGCTAAGGCTGTTCTTATTGTGAGACTGTATTATTTAGCAAATGTTGATCAGTGTTTGTGCTATAAAATTTGAAATAAAAGATTTAAATTACTTGTACATTGATTTACAGTTATTTGGAATTAAAGAAGAAAATAGTACGTACACCAAGAGGTTTGAACAGTATGTATAGTAGCTGGGGAAAAATAGCCAAGTAATGAGACACTGGATTGGCAGAGGGTGGTTGGTGGGGGCTTGCTGAGTGTTTGTGGATGGGTGAGGTCTCATTCCATTACCCTGCCTAGGGCCCCATTTGGCCATGATATGACTCTGTATATCAGAAAAATTCAGTGGTGCGTTAACAGTTGTTGGACCCAGCACCTTCATCCCTTGAATTTCCAGGTACTCGTAATGGTATTTGTGAAATAGGAACTGCAGTGGTGAAGGGATCAACTCTCTCTGAATCCAAGACTCTTTTTCTCTCTTCAGAACCCAATCTAGTCCATCTAGAGGGACTCTTCAGTTTCTGTGTGTGGAGCAGTGTACATGGGAGTTCAAATGCAAGGCTTGTGGGGTACTCAGGACATGCCAAAGCACATAACATAAAAGAGATGTTAGCAGAGATTCATGCCTTAAAAATTCTTAAACACTTATGGATTCTGGGTCCTCTTCTGGTAGTCGCAGACAACATGACCATGATCTGGAACCTGAACAAGCATGAGGTATCAGGTTATACACTCTTTGACAGTTGGCAGTGATGGCCTGGGAGCTGGTTCTGCAGCATTCTCTGACTCTTCAGGCCTGTTGCATTCTGTCAAAACAAAACACAGTGGCAGACAGACAAAGCAGATCCTGGAGAGAACCAAACTAGTGGAAAGTCTTTGTAGAGGTCTTTCGTGGCTTGATCCAGATATGGGGAACACTTCAAGTAGATTTGTTTGAGTGCTTTCAAAGCGAGCAACTGAAAAAATTGTGTTCAAGACATCCTTGCACCTATACTTGGAAGGCCGATGCTGTATCTTTCCCATGTTCAAAATGTCCTGTATGCATTTCTACCTTTTCCAGTGATTCTGAAGGTACTTTTAAAAAAATACCAAAGATTATTGTGGTAAGCACCTTTTGTCCCAGGCAAAATTGGATGCCTATCATATTGATCACTGCTGCAGAGTTGCCTTAACTGTATGGGTTATATCCTGCCAAGAATATAACAGCCAGATATCTTCCAAAGCTTCAAGGAACCTACCCCATGACCAAACCTTCAGTCAGCTCAAGCTGAGTTGCTTAAAATCACAGGTTTGAGTGCCAAGCCCTTCAGAGCTTTCCTGTCATTTATGAGAAAACTATTCTGTCTGTGGGCTTTCAAGGATCAATGGTCATTTTCTGATCCCTCTTTAATGGGGAGATAAGTTCCCTTTGGGGAAAAACCTTCTACATAAGTGTTATTGTTTAAATGTATTTTCATTCTGAGGAAAGTTTCTGCAGTTACCGCCTACTGCGCCTCTAGGCATCAAATATTGCCTGTTCATATTTGCATTAATAATTCTAAAATCATGCTACATACAAGGTGTCAGAATATTTTATCTTGAAGCATACATGATGGCAAACAATTGTATTGATATATGACCTCTATCAATTAGTATTTGTTATAATTGTAAGGTCTTAACTTCATTTTTTAAATGCTGAAGCCACACCCACTTGGAGTTAAAGGTACACACTCAAAAGAGCTCTACTGGAGGGAATGAGTTAATCTAGATGGTTTTGTAATGGATTGTGATGATACTTAAGATGCACTTTAACTTTTTTAAGGTAGTTGAAAAACATTTTTTTTCTATGGAGAAATTGTTTATTTTACTTTTTGGGACTGGAAAAGGGTATTAAAGTGCTTTTTTCCCTTTGTTTTCTGAGATAAAAGTAACTTAACTATGAAAATCTTACAAGAATTGATCCATCTGTAAGGAATTCCTCAAGAAGAACTCTTTGCCTCCTCTATGAACAATCAGCTGGCAAAATTCTGCTCCCAGGGCTCCATCCAAGAAGTAATGGAAGACTGATGGCTTTTCTTCTCCTTTGACAGGAACATGCCCTTAAGCTTTTTCATCCTTCCCACTAATTTCCAGGGTAATTCTGAAGATTCAGAAGGTATCTGCCAAAAGATCATTGTGGTGACACAGTTCTGGCCCAGGCAACAGTGGTTCCCCCTTCTTTGGGATATGGCCAAGGCCAACTACTACAGACTTCCTGTTTGAATGGAATCTTAATTTTTTGTTCGAGAGCTAACGGTTGCTTCATTTGGACCAGCTAATCTGGCCAACTTGAGGTTTGAAGCATGGATACCTGTTTTATTGATTGATCTGACCACTGCAAGAAGAGTATCCGATTGTCAGTCTGTTATGTTGAGTCAAATATATTTAATTTTCCACGGTCTTGGGTTTCTTTGAGACCTAATCCTTCTTTTTTAAAATGAGTATAGAGGATATTACATATATTGGATGTCCACAGACAACTCAATTTCTACCTTGACAGAGCTAAATCATTCATATCTTTGGATTAGTTAATTTCTTGTGATGGTAAGAAGGGACTACTTGTGTTAAAACATACCACTTCCTAATGGATGTATCAGGCTAATATCTTTTATTATACTCGTTATAACAAAACTATTCCAGGCAGGGTCAGGGCCTACTCTACCAGGGCCCTGGCTTCATCAATAGCTTTTTGGAAAGTGATGGATTTTTGAAGTACTCTAGAAGCAATAACTTGGTCCTCTGTATATACATGTACAAGACAATAGAAGTTTGATCCCTTCTTTAGGTCTAGATCAGGCTTTGCTAGGATCATTCTCCTGGACTCATCCCCTCCCACCTCCTAGATATAGTAAGCTAGGGTTATCTACCCATATAGCTAAGACTACTTATAGCAGTGATCAATATGATGAATGCAGTATAGTTGTGTAATTTAAACTTGCCATAACAGTAGATGTTCATATTATCACTGCTGTAGAAGCTGCTTCTTCATCCCTCTTCTTTGCTGGTGTGTTTATGTCAGAGTGTGAACACTTCTTTTTTTAATTCTTCCTAGCATTGTCCTTTCAGGACTCAGCCTCCCTCTCTCTCGACATGAAAGCTTTGAGGAGCTTGACACCCTAACCTATCTTTTTAGTCATCTGATCTTGAGCTGACTGATGGTTTGGGCATGTGGAAGGTGACTTTAAGATTTAAAAGATGGCTGGCTGTTAAATTCTTGGCAAGATATAACCTATACAGCTAAGGCTACTGTAGCAGTGATCATTTGAACATTTGCTGTTATGGTGAGTTTACTAACACAACTGCACTTTCCCCAAAACAGCAGATCTCAGGCAGCATGCAACTGTTCCCCTCAAAGAAAAGATGCGAGTTCCATGCCTTTAGGACCTCAAGAGTGCATAGGAGCACAGTAAGAGCACAAATAAATGCTTAGGGTGAAATGTTCTATCCCTTGAAGGAGTCTGGCCCAAGAGCTGCTTGCATCTCTTACTTTGGCTTTATGGCAGGAAATGGGATCACAGTCCCAGTCTCTGCTCATTCAGAGCCTTAAAAGTTTTACAAAGTTTCAAAATAGCTTTCTCTGTAATGGCAGGAGGCTTTCCAGTGTTATCTGTTGTCTTCCTGAGAACAGCTTAAGCATAATAGCAACTTCTTTCAAGTGACGGGCTAAGTATCCTCTTGAGGATGAAGAAGCAGAGGACCTAAGCCAAACGACTCAAGTGCTGCCCGCATTCCAGGGCACAATTCAGATAAGAATGTCTCACTGTCTCCTTGTTATCAGTATCTCTAACTAAGGATATGTCAATTGAAGAAACCCTTGCATAGATGAAACAAATTAAGTGGGACATGAGAGATGTCTGGTACTAAGAAGAGAGATTTAGATCTCTTGGAGTAGGAGCAGCCAAAGCCTTTGGGTGTTGTTCCATTGTTTGAAGCATTCAAAGGTACTTTCCTAGCATCAGTTTTGGAATCTGGGACAGGATCCAACACCTAAGATACTAGGCTATTTATATCTAGAGTACAACAGGACTTTCAATACCTTTACAAAAACACAGTGAAACACCTTACAGTGATCACTCTGAATGCCTCTAAGAACTCTTAGTTTAGTCCCAAGAGCTAACATGTTAATTAGCCCAGAGACCAGAGCTCTAGAAAGACTTGTTAGGAACGTATACACATCAGCCACGTTGGCTTTCAGTGATATTAATTGCCAGATGTTTCATAATCAAGTATCAGAGAGAATTCCTGAAATAACTAGATGACTTGTGTATGGAAATCCTTTCCTTGAAATTAAAAATTATGAGGCTTTCCCAGTTGACCCTACAGCTGGTAAATCACATGACTGTTGTCATGTGATTTGAAGCAGCTTGTAGGATGGCTGCTCTGGGTTTGGTGATGAAGTGTTATTTCTGGCATTGGGTCCAACCACTAAAGAAGGGCTGGTTTCTCCCTCTTTCTCCAGATCCACAATAAGACTCCCCACTGGCACAGCTATAGAGTTGATATTTCAGCTGAGTGACCAAGCCAAAACATCCAGCACCATCTCTGTCCAACCAGTGCTTCATGTCCCTGCCCAAGTAGCTGACGTGCACACTCTAAGGTTTGTTATATGCATGCGAGCGCACACCTGAGAAAGGCTGGCAGAGGTTTACCAGCTATGCCCCCTTCTGCCCAGACTGTAAGGTAGTTCCCCTGCCACCAGTCACTCATCAGCTAATTTAAGACCCTTAACAAAAAATGTCCAATCTTGCTATGTAATGCTATTATCAATGCAAATGGTAGTTTGACCAAGAGCAAGGCTGTTATTAGGAGTGGCCTACACAACGTCACCAAAAAATATACAAGTACTCTCAGAACTTAAACATGTCTAGACAGACCAGCCACAGTGAAAGGCTTAACTATATTTCATAATAAATAGCAAAACAACAAGACCATACTAAATATACATTTACACATCAGAGTTCATAATCACAGGAAATATTTAAAACAACATTGCAGGACAGTTTCAAATAAATAAAGAAAACATGTAAGCTAAGATTTGCTATATTCTTGACTGTACCCTAATAACTTCAGAGCAAGCAAGGTAGATGTGGTGAGTGGATCTTGATGTTGTCAGGTCAAAGACAAATATAGAATGCTTTGTCTCACTAAGAGCCTTCCCAAATTAATATCTGAAATATTACTGCTGAGATAGCTTGCAGAATGACATCGTCTCTTCTCATCTGACTCTATCCCAGATGAAAAATAACCATCAATGCAGCAGGTAACATTTAGGATCTGCCTTTTAAAATACATACATAAGGGCTTTTCCTCAAATCTTGGTACTTCCTGGAAGTCGTAAAACAATAAAACACTTGCAAGACAATGCAGAAAATTCGCTAGTTTTAGATATTGTGTCAACCTGCTGCCATAAAGTAATTTAATTTCAACTATTTTTCTGAAGTTAACATCTTGTGTTCCAGTTTCCCCTGTTAAAATATACATATTCAAACAGTTATACTGTTGTATGTACATTTCTGTTCCCTTCCACCAGGGCATGCTGTGGATCCATTTTTAAACAGCACTTTGTAAAATACCTTTTCAGCACATGTCTGTACAAACCATTTTTATGACGTACAGTTCTAATACATTTGTAACACAAGCATATGAATCATGAATCTTAAAGAAATCCCGGTCCGTCCGAGCTACACGCTCTAGGGACCTAAACCTTGTCACCACAATAAGCAGAATATGCTAGCGGGATAGATTCCTGTCCCAGAGACTTCCCATACTCTTGGACAAACTACCTGTCTATATCGGACAAAGCTCCTCATAGCACTCTTCAAGACAAATCTTGATGATTGGATGGGAGATAGGAAATTCACATTGGGGATCACTTCTGTGGCTCAACTCAACAGGGGTACAGGAAAATAATTTTCTTGGGTGGCGAAAGCCAGGGTACCTTTTGGCTAGGCTTATATAGGCCCTAGGGCCAATAGCCTACTACCTACCTATGAACCTATGTTGATATTCACAAATGACATATAATTATTTACAAAATTCCAGATAACTGGGGTGGCAGTATCTCCTTTTGTGAAAGTTGGAATGAATGAAAACTGTTAAAAGGCAAAAAATATATATGAATACTATGAAAATAAAGGAAATGTTATGTTTTTTCTTTTCTGCTACTTTATAGATAATCTATATCGCTTTTTAAAAATCACATGTTTAATGAATATATTAAAAAATACTTCCTTTGTGAGACCTGACAATATACATGATTCCTTGATTAATATAGTTAAACACACTCTTGCAGACATGCTGCTTAATATGTTTAACCCAAATATAGCTACTGGTTTCATCTGTGATGAGGGGTGTACCATAGTGGTGATACTTATGGGCAGCCTCACCCAGTAATAGCAGTCCTAACAATCTGACAGGCCTCAACTGCAAGGATGTAGACATATTATAACTGACCTCATGAACTACGAAGCAAAGAATGTTATTAGACTTGACCCTCAACAGTTTGACTTTGTGAAGGGGAGATCCTGTCTACTGAATTTCATCAACGGATTACAGAGGCTGTAGATGGTGGCCATGTGATGCACGTGGCACATCTTGACCTGGCTAATGCCTTCAATGGCATTCTACATGGTGGCATTTTATAGAAGCTAAATGCTTTAAAAATCAGCCCACATGTGGTAAGATGGATAGTAAACTGACTTAAAGACCAAACCAAAACAATGTGATTTGCAGGTGCCTCATCAGAAGCTAAAAATGTGACCATTTGTGTCCCCCAAGGCTTCATGCTGAGACCCCTACTTGCTTGCTTTTACTTCTTAATCTGCAAACAGAGTGGCAAGACCTCTGGCTAACAATTTTACAGATCATTGTAAACTGGGGTTGTTTAGTTACCCTGTGATGCACACACCCTCTACAAAGAACTCTCCATTGTAAACTTTTTGTACTAAACTTGGTTCAAACTAAATGCTAACAAGTAAGATATCAGTTTTGGTAGTCAACCCCTTCTGTCATTATACTACACGGACAACTCACCATTACAAAACAAATATGCAGTCTGGGATCTAGGAACTTGGGTTGATAACTGCCTCTCTTTTTGACCATCATGTGATGGTTGTCAGGAAGTCATGTTATTTAGCACAGCTGATTGCCAAAGCAATATCATGAATGTTTAAAGAAGTAATTACTCCCTTGTACTCATCTTTAATCAGACCAGTTATTGAGTAAAATGCCCTCTTAGGGATGCATCTCACTAAGCAGATCACACAGTTTGAAAGACCCCCAGACGTTCATAACCATAAGATCGCAGGTCTGCAGTTACTGAATTGTTATGACAGGCTGGAAGCTGTGAGACTTTTGAGGGGAGATATCGGTCTGTCTTATCTGCCTTTAGAGACCAGGGTGTACTGGACCTCCTGTATCTCCATAAGTCCAATGGCTCTTCCAGGAGCAGAACCAAAGAACCTAAATCTTTAACAGATAAATAAAATGATGGCGGGGCAGGTTTATAACCCAGCACCTCATTAACCTTTACAGTAATGTGCATATGCACGTTAAGCAGAATGATTCAAAAATTCTATAAACATATATAATTTTATAAATATATATATGTCAGTTTTCATTCTGTCATCAACTGACTGGTTAGGGTCTGATCCAGCGCTGCCATTGCTAAAGCTTGTGGCAACCAAAAACTCTCAAGCTTCTCCCTTACCCATAGTGCACCAACCCCAGTTACCTCATTTGCCACTTACAGCAAAAGATGTGGTCATCCAACTGTTTTGAGCTTCATTTAAGATCAGTGCTAAAAACTTACAATTTCTCTCATATTTCTAATTTCACTATCTAAACTATCCCTTACTATAGATATGATATTTTCTTCTGGAATTTCTGCTTTCCTATTTCTTGTACTTCTGTATGCTTTAGATACTATCATTAGTATTGTCTCTTTTCTCTACTGTTGTTCTTAATACCATTGTTGCTAGCCAGTTTTCCCTTTATTTCTTACATTGTCTCCAAAAAAAAAAAAAAAAAAAAAAGTTTTCTGTCTGACTATTGTGCTTTTGTGTTAAATGGCAGATAAGCCAACTGTCTTTAAAAAGTGCGTAAAGCATGGGCAAAAAATGCCTATTTCTGATGCCCGCACTTTATGCATTTATTGTTTGAGTCCTCTCTACTTACGAGAGATCTGCTCCATATGTTACAGATTGAATCACAGTGCTTTAGTGGAGTGTAAAAACAAAGTCATTCTAAAAGATCTTCTCCCTTCCTGCTTTAGAGAAACTATCTTGGAGGGTTTTTTCTACAGAGGCTAGGCAGAAGAAATCCTGTTCCTCTAAGCTTTCTCACCCTTCTTTAGATTCTTTTAGGAAGATGTCTTCCAATGATTTGGTCTCAACCCCAGGTGTGAAAAAGTCCAAGTTGCAGGATTTGACCGGGCCTTCAGTTCCAACAACATCTAAATCACTTGATCCAACCATATCTGATCTGACGACTTCTAAGTCGAACTCCAGGAAGTCAAAGTCCTTGGATCCTATTTCACTGGATCTGACTCTAACAAAATGGGACAGTCATCCTTTACCCAGAACAAGGTACTGCCATACTATGGATCCTGTCCCAGACAGAGTACCTTTGCCCTTCTTGGAGCGCCCAAAATCCCCGGCCAATTTCATCTTCTAGGAGCCTGACAGAAGAAGATGTGGAGAGAGTGGTGAGGAAGATTCTTCTGGCACAGGTTCAGATTGGTGTCCCTTTGGCTTCTATACCCTAAGTCAAGACATCTGAATGTCTACAACCCCCCCCCCCCCACTTTACAGGTTACTCCTGTGAGTCCATTGGATGTTTCAGAGCTTTTGGACCAAAGCCATCTGGTCCCATCTCATTCGGATCCGAGAAAAACTCCATCCTTGAGTTTCCCTCAGAGCTCCGGTCCAGTCAGATCCTGGTAGCTCCTTTATCCATAGTTTGCCTGTTGGATCTGTGGTGCTATATTTGACTTTGAGTCATTGGAAGCCATCTCTACACCTTGGAGCCTTGGCACTGGACAGCTCGGCTTCAGCTTCCATTTTGGAGAGTTTGCCCTCAGGGTAGGGGCGGACTATGGTTCAGAAGATAGTCTTCTCGTCCTTACCTCCTCTGAAATGCTATGCCTTCATAACCTAAATGACGGTGTTTTCTCCTCTGACAGGTGAAATTGAGTCATCCCCCTTGGATCCTAAATATTCTACCATCACATCTTGGTGTTCAGAACCTCACCATCTCCTTCCACAGGGGCAAACCATACCAATACCCCAAGTTCCCTCACAGGGAATTGTAATTTCCTCTTCAGATACCTCCCCAGAACATCCCAGTGAGGAGATCCCTAAGAAGAGAATGTGCAAGAGGAAGCACATTGACTCCCCAGAGGAGTCTGTCATCAAAGATACAGATTTTGATGAGGGCAAAAGGTCCCCACAGTCACCTCCTAAAGTCATCTCCTTTAGAAACATGATGGGAAATCCTTTAACAGAGATGTGGCTGGATGCCTAGTATCCCAGTATCTGAGGAATCTGTTTTCCAGGAGCTTTTGGGACTAGACCCTCTATCTCCTGGGTGACTACACCCACTGATGGGCTCATTGACGTTATCTCACTGTGGGCATGGAAGGATGCAGGCACAATAGAACCCATTCAGACCAGACAGGATAATGGCACTACCTGCAGACAGGCAGTTCTGGAGTAAAGGAGTCCCAGTTGATGGCATGGTCATTGTGGCCACCAAGAAGGAATTAGCTGAAGAAGGTTCCACTGTCCATCCCGCCAACAGGGAGTCCTGGGTAATGGACAGGTTTGGGATGCTTGTATACACTTCATCGACTTTTGCATTAATGTCTCTCAACTACTTGGCACATTTTACACGATTACAGAGGAATTTTGATTAAAGAGTTATCAAATACCCTCTGTGGTGCTATTTCTGAGCAAGTTCAGGCCTCTGCAACTTCCCAACTGACTACCCTTCAGCCCATACCCAATTCATCCATGAAGTTGTTCTCCGACATAGCAGAGGGAACCTCAAGGACAGCGGGTTCAGGTGTTTGCATATGGAGACCTGCCTGAATGTTCCTTAGTGAGTTTATGGAGCCCTTCAAGTCCTCTTTCATCAATGCCCCCTTTGATAGAATATCATCATTTGGCCCCAAGTTAAAGGACATTCTATCCATGTGTGAGAAGGATGTATAGACCCTGTTTGCTGTGGGCATGCATTTTTCGAGCCCTCAATCAACCTTTTCCAGGAATCAGTGAGGTGGTCAGAAAATGTGGTTCAAAAAGTTGCAGGGTCCTTTCCAGGACACACATGGAGGAGGGAACTTTGATGGATGTTGCCACCCATGTGGCATCAGTGGCACATGGAATCTGGTTTCCAGAGATTTGTTCTCTGACAAAACCTACCAGAACTCATGAAAGGAGGCCCAATTGCCCACCTCTGGAGGCAGTTGGGAGATATTTATCCCTGTACCAGAGAACCTGGCTAGATGTAACAAAACATACGTTGGTGCAGAGAATTATTTCCAGATGATATATAATACCCTTTTCCCTTCCACCTCCAATCTCAAGAAAAACCCTGATGTTCCATGCAGTCAGAGGGAACAAGCAGCAATTCAAATACAAAAGCTGCTAGAAGGAGTCATCCAAGAAGTTCTGCCAGACCAGATAGAATCCGGAACTTCCTCAAGATTCTTTTAGTGTCAAAGAAGACAGGTGTCTGGAGACCAATTCTGGATCTCACCAAACTCAACAAGACAGTTCAAAGAACCAAGTTTTGGATGGTCATGGTTCAGTCCACTCTCTCTTTTTTTGGACAAGGATGACTGGATTTGCTCAATCACATACTATCATGTTAAGATGAACAGATGATCCAGAATGTATTTACTCTTCCTACTGGGAAGCAGTCATTACCAATTCAGAGTACTGCCCATTGGACTCGCTACAGCCCCCAGGGTGTTTATCAAATGTGTGGCAGTCATAGCAGCTCATCCAGGGATTCAGAGTGTTTCCACACATAGATGACTGGCTCATATCTGCTCTGACCACGCATCAACTCATATTGGCAAAGGATCAGGTTCTACAGACTTGATCACTTCTGGGGATAGCTATAAACTACGAGATATCTCATCTACAACATACCCAGAGCCTACAGTTTATAAGAGCAATTCTGAATACGAAAACTACCATTGCATCTCTGCCACTATCAAGAGTCCAAACAATAAGGTTAAAAGTCAAAAAGGTGATCTGCAACGCCATGATTTTGGCCCATCTGGTCCTTCAAGCCCTGAGATCAATGGCGACAGCAATAACATTAGTACCGCTAGCCAAGTTTTACATGAGAATTCTTCAGTGGATGCTAGCCTCAGAACGGTCAATTCTTTATTAGTATGTCTTACCAGAGAAGAATCACTCAAATGTGCAAGAGACATGTGGAATGGTAGATTCGTTCAGATCAAGTACTTGTAGGCTGTGCGTCCCCCCCCCCAAGCCCAAGGTCATAGTGACCACAGACACTTCCCAGTTATGGGAGAGGGCATTATCTTGGGAAGACGGTCCAAGGCACCCTGTCACCTGAGGAGGCCCAATTCCATATAAATGTCCTAGAGATGAGAGCAGTGCTGTTAGCATTGCAAGCATTCCAAAATGCTGCTCCCTTAGGGACCATTGCAATAAAAACTGACATGTCATTGGTCTGGTACATCATCAAACAAGGAGGAACCAAATCCTACCCATTGCATCAAAAAACTCTGTGTGTGGCAGTGGGTGATCTCTTCCAACCTCTTTCTCGTAACAATGCACATTCCAGGGAAATCCATTGTGATAGCAGACGAATTGAGCAGATCCATTCTTCTACCCCACGAATGGTCCCTCAACAAGAAAATTGCGGACAAGATCTGTCAGTGGGGCCAACCTTGCTGTGATCTATTCTCTTCTCCCTAACAACAAGTGCAGCAACTATTTTACCCTAATCCCCCCCCAAAGGGGGGAATCTCTGAGGGATGATCTACTTCACAGTTGGCAGAAAAAAGACAGAAAATCCACCCAAGGATGGCCAATCAACGAAATCCACAAATGTTCCGATTAAAATGTAGTCCTTTAATACGAATAAAACTTCAACTTGAAATAAAATGAAAAATAAAAAAGCTTTAAACTGTCCCTTGAAGATATCTGATAAGCGCTTTTGACTGTTGTCTTCCTCAGATCGTATAAGACACTAGAGACTTCCATTTCCTTTTATATATGAGATTCTATACTATTTGACCAATCACTATTGATGAATGCTTGGCAACATCCAATCCTATCTTATCTCAAGATTAATTTGCATGTAATCAACTCTATGCTTCTGTTTCCCGCCTTTATTATATATGTAAATTAGATGTTCCAGTCCTTCATTTTGATTGGATGTATATTGTATTATTAATGATAATGTGAGCAAAGTGAGTATTACTCTTCCATTTTCCTTTAATTCTCAAGACCAATAACAGGTGGCGCTGTCCTAAATGGTGTGGTATCCATAAATAAATAGAAGCATTTATAAACACTCCAAATTTTAAATCTTCGAAGGAATTTATGAATATAACTTTCTATTCATTACAATGATATGCAGGTATGATGGATCTTTACCTGCTTTTTAACAATGACCAGAATAAATTTGGCCTTAATCAGGTAAAATTCACTTGTTACTATCATCAGACAAAATTCAAATTACAGGTTTGTCATATAGATGGCGCAGTAGTTTTGTTGTTTTATACTTCTGTTCTTAAATATAAAAGTAGCTTTTATCATTTTATTCTCTTCATTCCTTAAAAAGATATGAAGAAGATGGTGTTGGCCAATAAGCAGGCAATAAAATGTCCTTTGACAAAAGCTGAAAAATGACTTTGGTCTCAGTCAGATAATGCTCACATAGTATTGTCTTTGTCAGTTGGTTTTAAAGTTGTAAATTTGTCAATGAAATATAGATGGCATAGTGGATTAATTACACTTTACATCTTCTGTTCTTTAAAACACGTTTAAGGGGGACTATGCTATTTAAACCAGGGGGTTGATCTGCCCTCAGGTTAATATTCCATTTTGTTTCTTTCAGCTCTGTCAAAGTCTCAATGTCCCCTTTGCGTGGACCAGAGAAAGCTCCATCAATGACTTTAAATAAAAACTTGTGATTTTTATTAATAACAACATGCTGTGCCAACGCATTATGTATTTCCTTGTTCTTGATATCCAGTTGATATCTCTGTACCATTCTTTTGAAGCATTGGTTAGTTTTTCCTATATAGAATGATGTACAAACCTCACAGGTAGCTAAATATACAACATCCGAAGTTTTACATGTTGCTTTGATGTTGAAAATGTAGTCTTTCCCTGTAACCGGATGTGTAAAGTGGTTGCTATCATCTGTCACACAACAGATGTTACAATTCCCACATTTTGTTGTTCCTTTCCATCCTATTATTGTATTTGGTGTCTGGATGTTAGTACATAATAACCTTTTCATATTTTTCTTGTTTTTAAAACAAAATCTAGGTCTCTCTCCAGCTATAGTTTTTAGATGTGGATTTTGTGTAAGCACTGGCCAAAATTGATTAATTATCTTAGTAATCTGAACTATATGTTAGAGATAGTCTCACAAAGGTATGCTGTGATCTATTCTCTTCTCCCTAACAACAAGTGGAGCAACTAGTTTACCCTAATCCCCCCAAAGGGGGAATCTCTAAGGGTTGATCTTACTTCACAGTTGGGCCCCCCGTTCTCCTGTGTATGTATCTGCCCATTACTTTCATTCCCAAATTCCTTCAGAAAGCATCCTTATTGCTGTATTGTCCATGACAGATCTGTTTTCCCTTTCTTTGGCCTCACCTGATTCAACCACCTTGGTTTCTGGATCCAACTCCAGACTTGTTCTCACCTGACAGACATGATGCACCCAGATTTGACAAACCTCAAGCTCACTGCCTGGCTTCTCCAATTTCATTGATAGCAGACAATCAGTGCTGTCGTCACCTGTCTCTCATATTTTGATGTCTTCCCATAAACCTTCCATCAGAAAACTGTACTCCAGCAAATGGAAACGTTTTTTTTTTTTTTTGGCTCAGAAACATTGAACCTTTTACAGCTCCCATACATAATGTATTGGCTTTTTTTTTTATCACATCTCTTTGATGAAGGAGCTAGTTCTATTACAGTTAGTGTCCAGTTAGCATCAGTATCAAATTTCCATGTTGGGTAAATGGCTTGTTAGTAACATCTCATAAGTTGATTTTTATTAGCCTGTTTTATTGGTTGTCCTGATTTTAACTATCCACTTGGAATATTATGTGGCTGGAATGGATTAAAAGTCTGTCATGTCACGTGGATTTACAGCAGCCTGTTTTATTGGCTGTTTTGGTTTTAACTGTCCAATGGAAATATGTTTGGTTCAAATCATATATGCAAGTTCAATGTACAAGAGGGATATAGATTCTTCTCTATAGGTCAAGGCTTTGTAATATGAATGAATGAGAGCTTTTCTGATTTTCATAAGTTCACCTAATTGGTTGTTTTTGCTTTTAAATACCTAAGTTTCTATAATCTAGATAAGATCTGAAGAAGCGTTCCTAGTTACAGGAAAGCGCTTATCTGTTTTTACGGTTTGCATTGATTTTTCTGTTTTTATTAAAGTTTATGCTGCTAGCCGTGTTAGTCGTATTGATCGTTTTTTACATCTCTGTCTACATAAGACACTGTAATCACTGGGTGTAGCAATTTCAGTGATCATTGCTCCTTTTGTCTTTTCCAGGACTACTATATCCATTTTTCTCGTATCTATTTTCTGAACTATCAGTAGTGGGTGAGCCCATGTGGTATAAACTTCAGATTTTCTAGAATGTTCTGTGGCTCATGCTGCCAATGCTTCTCAGTATTATAATGTTTACACAATCCCCAGTGCAGCAGTCTTGCCACATTATTATGCCTTTCAGTATATAGGCCTACTGCCATTAGTGTATCACACCAAGCAACAAGATATTCAACAGTTTCAAATACAGGTTTTGTAAAACAGAATTGATCTGTTTCTCTGACATGTTCAATTAACTTTGTAAAGCAATGTGTATGTAGTCCACTATCCTGGGCCACCAATATTAACCTTTGGTTTTAATTCACTTCTCCTTAACCATTCCTGTATTTGATTCCGATCAACATGAGGTTGTTGGAGGAGTTTTCTGTAATTGCAACTATATTTATGCATTTTCCACATTTCTTGCCTTCTCATCTAATCCTTTATCTTGTATTATTTCTTTTTTTTTTTTTTTTTGGCACGTTCAGTTGCTACCTGATTTACTTCTGGTTTGCTTTCTATTCTTGCTTGACACCAATATGCTTCTGCTAAATTAAGCAGGTACGTCATCTTAGACTTGTTATCTTAATCTTTTAAAAACTCTGTTTGGATATTCTGAGGTCAAGCAGGTCTGTATGCAGTCATACAATTGCTGATCCATACATGCAATCAATTTTGAGGAGGCTCATACGTCCTTCATAAGATATAATCTTGGTATGCACTGATTTTTTTAAATCATTTGATAAGCATGAAGTATTTTTCTTGTTTTCATGTCCAACTGATCCAATACCTTTCAAGGCCAGTCACCCCAAAACTGTAGGGAAGGGCAAATTGGGTTATAGCTTGGAATTTGTTCATAGATGGTGGCGGTCTCCTCTTAAGGGTAAGAAAGTCGGGTTAGACATAAATGTACAGAGGAAAATAAACAGATGTGAAGGCAATCAATCTGGTTAAAAGCGGAAGAGAGGAACAACCCTCGCTTTCTCCTGTTTTTATCCTATCCAACAAAAATCCCCTTATTACATCTTGGGTCTAACTTCTTTTTATCTTGTCTGTATGCATAACACACTGATCCAAATTTTCTCATCCTTGAAAGAGCAGGTTGCTTTCCTAATAGCATGAAGAATGGGGTCTGCCCTACACACCTGTTATAACATCTGTTGCGAATAAAAACAGCAGTCATTACTGCATATGTCCACAGCTTTTTAGGTAAGTTACTCTCTATCAACATACACCTTGCCATTTCGAACAGTGTTCTCCAGCTTCCCCCTGCTGTCCCATTCTGATGGGGTGAGTAAGGTGCGGACGTTTTGTGTCTTATAACATTTTTACTCAATAGTGACTGAACGTCTTTCGACATGAACTCTGTGCCATTATCTGATCTGATGCACTTTACCTTCCCATAAGGGTCTGAATCTGCAATAAACTTTTCAGTCGCCTTGACTGTGTCACTCTTGGCTTTCAGAGAGTAAACAAATATTCCACCAGAGTAGTCATCAGTAAATGCTAAAGTGTACTTAAATCCATTTTTTGCTACTGGCTCAATTGGGCCTGCCAAATCCATATGGACTAGTTCAAATGCAGCTTTTGCTCTTGCATCTGGTTCTCTGTTTCTGCTCTGGACAAATTTCCCTTGCATACAGGTTTCACAGTCTAGGTTAGGTCTCTCAACTTTACCTTTAATTTTCATTCCTTTTAACACTTTTTTCTAATTTTGACACACCTTCAAAATTACAGTGACCAAGCATTTTATGCCATGCTTGAATGTCATAACAGCTCTGAGATACATTATCATAATGTATCTCACTATCGTTTTCTTCATCATATGTGTTTAAATAATAGAGTCCATCACACTCAATTATGTCAAACCTGGTGCCATTTTTATAGATGAGTTGGTCCCGGCTTTGTTTAAAGTTGATTGAGGCCCCTTTAGATGTTGCTGCCTTGACAGAAAAAATGCTTTGTGGTTATGTCGGGATATACAGCGCCCGAGACATTATCACATTTACTTTACACCCCTTTGTGTTTAGCAGCCATACGTCTGCATTACCTCTCTTCTGTGCAGCCCCACAAGTTCACGTCCCGCCAGCTAATTCCACAATGTGTTTCTCCGGTTGGAAAGTTGCATCGAAGTATTTACACTTTTTCAAGTTGTTAATTATGTGATGTGGCACCAGTGTCCACCATTAATCCCTTCTGTTTCAATTCACGAATTTGATGCTCATTTATTCTGAAGACAAATGTGTGATCATCTGCGTCAGTTGCTTGTTTCACATTATCTTTCTTCATTCGTCTACAGTTACTGTCCCTGTGGCTAGAGTTTTTACACAAACTACACCATTGTCTCTTGCCTTTATATTCTCTCCGGCATTCTCGTGCCTTGTTCCTTTTGGCCACAGTTATAGCATATAATCTCTGCTTTTACTCTTTTCCCAAGGCCACTCGCTTTCATCACATTATCATTACTTACATTGGCATTAAATTTCTCTATGTTCATAGCTTCTCAACCTTGTCTTGAACTCACCAAAGCTCAGCTTATCATCATCTTTCATGATGTTGACTGCAAATGGTTTAAAAGTTTCAGGTATCCCCTTCAGAATCATTGCAATTAGTAATCCAGCACTGAGCTTCTCCCCAGCATTTCATAAGTGCCGTAATGGTCGTTTCACCGCTAATAATATAGTCTGTGACACTTACACTGGTAGCCTTCTGGAGGCTTGTTAATTTGGTGTATAGGCTAATTACCCATGGCTTCCCTTTCCCAGCATAATGGTCTCTCAGGATCTGAAGCGCTTCTCTACCGTCATCTGCGGCTTATCTCATGATGAGGGACATGCTTTTGTCATTTAAGAACTGTATGGTGCTGCGGTAGCATTGTCGCCTCACAGTTAGACATTGCCCGTTCGATTCTCAGAGTGTCTTCTGTGTGGCGACATGTGTGAATGGGCGTTCCTTTGTTGAAGGTTGTGCATTAGGCCCAGCAAGCCAGCACGTAAAAAGCTACTGCCAATCATTAGCGGACCGGAGTTCTCCTGTGGCGACCCTTTACCGGGAAAAGCCGAAAGACACAAAAAAATTAGTTCTGCATATGCCTTCTCATTTTTCTCAGCGTCGTCTTCCTCCTTGTTCTCGTCATCCTCTGCATCTTGCTGCACATTTCGCAAAATGGCATCTTTCAGCCCTAGCAAATACAGGTGTCCCAGAAACTTTGTCTCCCACAACTCATAATTCTTCTCATCTCCGTCGAAACTGTCTATGCCATCGGCTTCCTACTTCCCTCAGGGCCATAACCTGTTGGCGGTATCATCTTAACTGTAAGAAAGTCGGGTTAGACATACATTTACAGAGGAAAATAAACACACGTGAAGGCAATCAATCTGGTTAAAAACGGAAGTGAGGAACAACCCTCGCTTCCTCCTTCATTATAAAGCACATGGTAATGTGACCTCTCTTGACCTCTACACCAACAACGTCAGTGTAAGAGCACACACGATCATTCACTCTCTTTTATTATTATCAGCTAACAGATGTCACAGCTGTTTTCAATATTAATTTTAATCTTGTAAAATATTCATTATTAAGTTTTATTAGCAGTTGTTCATGTTTTATTGTTGACCCTGCATCTTAACAAATGTGTATACACTTCCTCTTGCTTAAGTTCTTTTCTTTTATATCAGATTCCTGTCCCAACCTGGTATTTTTTGGTGCTGCAGCTTTCCTGCATTAAAGTTTGATTTTTCACATTTATCAAGGCAAAATGACATTCTTATATCATATGAGAAAGTTTTGAACACTTGTAGTTGTGCTTTTTTACTCATCTGATGAACTATACAGTTTTAAGTCATCCACAAAAAGAATATTTGGTTGGGTTGATGCCAGTTTGTTTACTATGTGTGCGTACTGATGAAGTAAAAGTGTGGATGAAAAAACTGTTGAACTGTGAGAATTATTTGGTATAATTTGGGTTTTAATAAACATTTAATTTACCTTCTTCTGAGGAATATTTTTCATTTCTTGTAACCTTTGTAAATATGGAAACAATAATTTGCTTTCGTTAGTGTTACAACACTTAGAAGTGTGTAAAATCATGAAATGAAGACTAAAAGTAACTTCTGTTTTCAAATTTAATGTGGAGAAAATATAATTTATGTGTATTATTCGCTTTATTTACATTTTTTTCAGATTTTAACCAATGTTATCAAATACAATAAAAATACTATTGTATATAAGGCGATGGCTGTTGTGATCTTACGAAACTTTAACAGGAGCACTGTATTAAGAATCCATGCAAAAAACATGAATAGTAGAGCATTGCTTACAATAAGATACTACTAAACAAATGCTGTGTCTTTTCTTGCATCCTATCAAACCCATGCTAAGTATATGTACAAGCTCTGAATTCACATTTCTTCAGAATAAAAGGAATACTTGATTTTTATCCTTTTACGCTGAGGTGGCATCCATATACTTACTGGAAGTGTGAAGGTGCAGATCCTACATCTGGAATGCAAGGAAGTGCTGCAGTTTACCAGCACCCTGCAAAAGATAATTATGGTATTATGTTATAAAATGTACTCAATAGAAATATTTTGTAAATGTATTTAAAACTCAGCATTATATTTTTTAAGTTTATACACACACTGATATCGCGTATGAGATTGCATTAATACCCTTGTGGGTACTAAGGCACACACCCAAGCCTGTGTTCAGGAATAGAATGTTCCTGAATGCTGGAGACAGTGGGGATAAGTTGGTTTAAAGATAATACCTCATTCCCATATACAGCTTTCAGTCCTGGGGGAGGGAGGGGGATTGGGCTTTCTATAAAGTTATGAGTGTGAGCAGTTAATCAAAAGTCAGCAGACTAGCAAGATGTGGGAAGCAATAAAAAAAAATAAAGATGATTCTGATCACGTGTCAACATGTATGGATAATTGCAATGCTAGAAGGGGTAGTGGCATACAGGCTCCACTCTTGGGGAATTACCTACCTACCTACATAAGTGGCTGTGTTAGTACCCACCCACCTAGCTGTGTAGGTAGATGTTTGGTATGCCAGAGGATTTCTTCTATCATTAGATATGAGTTTAGAGTCTTTCTACAGTGGATATCTATTGGAGTACATCTTCACTGACCTGCACCAGATAGGTTCATAAGTAGGTACTAGGCTATCGCCCTGGGGGGCCTATACAAGCCCAGCCAAAAAGGTACCCTGGTTTTTGCCACCCAAGAAAATTATTTTCCTGTGCCACTGTCAAGCAGAGCCACAGAGGTGATCCTCGGGGTGAATTTCCTATTTCCCATCCAATCATCAAGATTTTTCTTGAAGAGTGCTAATGAGGAGCTTTGTTTGATATAGATAGGTAGTTTATTCCAGAGTATAGGAAGTCTCTGGGACAGGAATCTATCCCTCCGGCATGTTCTGTTTATTGTGGTGACAAGGTTTAGGTCTCTAGAGCGTATAGCTCAGAGGGATTGGGATTTCTTTAAGTGGAGCATGTCCAACAGCTCTGGGTTTGACATAGCTTTGTATGTTAGACAGAGAACACCTCTGACTAGGTGATATCCGACGGAGTAAAGCTGGAGTTTTTTTAGATGGTCTGCGTAGGGCATCTGTTTGAGGCTGGTAATCCTCTTTGTGAGGTATTTCTGCGGCCTTTCCAGGTGTTGTAGATGTCTTTTGAGGTACATACCAAAAGGGGCATTGTACTCTATAATGGGTCTAATGAGTGATGAGTAGAGGGGAACAATGACCTCTCTTTTTCTGGATGAGAAACCTTTTGTGATGAGGTGTGCCACGGAGAAGGATTTTCTGACTACTGTGGCGATGTGATTATCAAAGGAGAGACTACTTGTCCACCTGTGTCCCAAGGTCTCATACTTTCGGTGTTATGTATACTACCACCTATGTTGTAGTTCATGGGTACAGAGTTTTTACCAAAGGGGATGACAATGCACTTTTTGGCACTGAGCTTGAGGCCATGGCTTTGACACCAGGCATCTGTCTCAGTGAGGCCCTTTTGTAAGATGTCCACATAGTTAGGAGTTTCGATTATGGCTCCTAGTTTGCAGTCATCTGTGAACTTCGTTAACCAAAGACCTTCTGTGTTAGCCTGTACTTCAGAGAAGTAGATACCAAACAGGAGAGGACCCAGGACTGAACCCTGTGGTACTCCACTTGTCACTGGTCTGAAGTCAGATTTGGAGTCTGCTACTTTCACAGTGTGGGTTCTGTCAGTGAGCCAGTTGGCAACCCATTTTGTGACATAGGGATTTATACCTAGTTTAGTGAGTCTATCTATAATTCCAGAGTGGGGGATGGTGTTGAAAGCCTTGGCAAGATCTAGATGGGCTGTGTGAACCACCTTACCCTTGTCTACAGCTTTGGTGACTGCTTCAAAGAAGTCTATCAGGTTTAGGAGACATGATCTGCCTTTTACAAACCCGAACTGGGTGGGATCCAGAGTTTGAAGATTACCAATGTCTTTGTTTATAAGTTCCATGATGACTGTTGGGACTTCCTTTTCTGTTATCTTTGGATCAACATGTTGTGTAGCTTTCCTGTCTTTGTTCTATTTAGGGCCCCTTCTTCTGCATGCTTTGGTTT
The DNA here is from genome assembly GCF_019279795.1 of Protopterus annectens. Classification (NCBI taxonomy): domain Eukaryota; kingdom Metazoa; phylum Chordata; order Ceratodontiformes; family Protopteridae; genus Protopterus; species Protopterus annectens. The sequence continues at coordinate 679,846,004 of NC_056750.1, forward strand.
CATGCATCCGTCTTTGAGAATATGTTCAGCACCTGCACCTCTTAGCTCTTATCTGCTTCTCCCATAGCTTGTGTGAAGACTGGTAGAGAAGGAGTGAAGGCTGCCAGCCTAGTCAAATAGAATTTGATACATAATTCTGGCATTTGTAAATATAAATGTAAAAGTCAGGCTTGTGTTCTTAAATGAAAGAAAACACTGTAAAATGTGAACTTCAAGATTGTAGCAACATTGCCATCTGCTGTAAGGAAAATTACGCCGAGTATTTCAAATGTTCTTTGAAATTAAAAGTATGATGTTCATCATGTTTCACTGTTGCAGTCATGACTGTAGGGTTCTCCCCTGCCGGCAGGCAGTCCTCGGTCAGCCAGAATCCGTAAGTCTGGGTCCGGCATCGGCTGTTCAACCATGCTGCCTGGCGTCAGAGCGCCAGGAGTACAAAGCTGACAGCCGATGCCATCTTCTCCAGTCTTTCTTGCCGTGCGGTGATAGCAGTTCGCAAGTGCCGGTCGGCTGACTCCTGATGATTTTTTCTGATAAACTTCAGTCAGAAGACTTTTTTCTCCACTCAAAGCTAAGTACCCTGTTGGGGAAACTTTTTCTTGCTCCAGTCCGATGTCAGAAAAAGTTAATAATTGTATTTCATGTGGGAAGCAAATACCTCATAAGGATTTTCATTCTTACTGTACTCCTTGCTTAGGCCCTGACCACGACGTAGCTAGTTGTCGGTTTTGTGCTAGATTCAATCAACGTACAATTAAATGAAGGTACGATTTTGCTTTTCATTACTTCGGTAGGCGCTTTAACTACAAAATGTCGTCTGATACGGTTCCGGCTACCGGAGTTCACAAACGTCGCAAGGATAAAGACAGGCCTCCGAGATCCAAATCTGATGATAGCGCACAAGCAGAGCCAGCTTCAGGTTCGGCCATCGTCAGTGAGGCGCTTTTGCAGCCCCTGTCGTCGGCCATTTCAGAACCGATGGCCGAAATGGACTCTCATGAGGAGCCAACCAGGCCTTTAAATATTTCTATTGCAGGACCTTTGGACAATGCTCCTTCGGATGGGTCCGGAGCCGCTATGCAGGTACCGGCTTCCGAAGGGGTTTTCAGACCTACTCAGCTTCTAATAAAGGCAAAGCCAAAGACAAAGGCAAAGACTCCTTCTAAATCAAAGACTGCGACACAGGCCTCTTCTGAACTGGCTCCCAAGTCACAGAAACAGTTACTCAAGATGGCGGAGGATTTACTTACTATGATTAGGGGTTCACATCCCCCTCCAGATAAAAGACCAAGGCAGGATGTTTATTATGATTCCTGTGATCAGGCTTCTGTTTCTTCTTCTGACCAGGAATATTCTTTCCCTCCTTATGAGGATTCTGATGCTGAGGAATCCATTCCATCAGCTTCTCCCCCTGAGGATTTCTCTTTTGGGGAAACTTTGCATGAAATGAGGGAACATTTCCACTGGGAAGGACAGGAGTATTCGGAATCTAAGAAAAGACTAAGGGATTTTCTTCTTCTCCCCCAACATAGACCCCTGGCTATTCCTCCTGTTTTGGATATTGTGGATGATGCTTTTTCGGAGGCTAACTTAACCCCTGACTCTTTTCCTCCTGCTCCTGTTAAGCCTGATGGATATTACAGGATTCCTGATTCCCACCAGTTTTTATACAAGAACCCTTCTGCTGACCCTGAAACCATTTCTCAGGGTCCTAAGGGAGTTAAGGCCGCTTTTGCCAAAAATCCCATTCCCACTGAAAAGGAATCTAGATCTTTAGAAAGATTGGGCAAAAAAGTGTATACTTATGCTATTTTGTCCATTAGGGCTTTAAACTGTCAGTTTCATATGCTGAAATACCAGCAATTTCTCTTGTCTGTTTTAAAACAAAAGCTTACTTCCATTTCTGCCTGTGCAGATAAGGAATTACATGACTTATTGCATGCCACTGAACAAGTTGGGAAGCATGGTTTACACTGTGGATTTGATGCCTTGGAGGCTTCTTGTAGGGCTGCTGCCTCTGGCACAGTCATTAGAAGGCATGCATGACTAAAGGAACAAAATTTGCCAGAACAAGTAAAAGCTAAATTATTGGATGCTCCTGTTCAGCATAATGTTTTGTTTGGATCAAAAGCTGAAGAGGTGATTAAAAAGATGGAGGATAAGGCAAAATCCATGCAAACAGTTAAAGATTTCTTACAAGTACAGCCACCAAGATTTAGCAGGAATTGGCCTTCTAAAAATTGGTCCTTTCCCACTTCAGACAGGCCTCAGAGGGGTAGATATAGATGCTCCAGAGGAAGGCCTCAAACACAAGCTTCTTATAGACCAAGACAGTGGACTGCTTCCACCCCTAGGGGAGGAGAGGACAGGTCTCAAACTCATAGGAAACAAACTCAATGACTCCCTCTGTTGGGCTGCAGGAACTTCTTGCCTGGAAGCCCCTCTCGGAAGAAAACTCTCTCTTTTTTATCAAAATTGAACTCGTATAACCCAAGACAAGTGGGTTCTGGATGTGGTTTTAAGAGGTTACAAATTCCATTTTCATACCCTGCCAAGGCCAAGCGGATGGCCAGACCTTCCAAAACATCAATGGACAGAGGCCTTAAACCAGGTGGAAGCTCTTTTGGCTATGAAAGCCATAGAACTGGTTCCACTTTCAGAGATGGAACAGGGTTTTTACTCAAGGCTCTTTCTAGTCCCCAGGAAGCAAAACTCATGGAGACCCATTCTGGATCTGTCAGTCTTGAACACCTTTCTAGAGATTCCAAAATTCAAGATGCTTACTCTACAGCAGCTACTTCCAATGCTGTCCAAAGATGCATGGATGGTAACTTTGGATTTAAAGGAGGCATATTTACACATTCCCATCAGGCAGGAACGCAGAAAATACCTCTGTTTCAAGGCCGGATCGAGGCACTTAAAATTCTCTGCGCTGCCCTTTGGATTGTCTACTGCGCCCAGGGTCTTCACCAAATGCCTGGCTCCAGTAGTAGCTTACTGCAGACTCAAGGGAATTCAAATTTACCCTTATCTGGACGATTGTCTAATTCAGGCAGAGATAGCAAGGATGTCTTACTCCAGCATCTAGAATTTGTACAGAACCTCCTCAAGTTCCTGGGATTCTCTGTAAACATAAAAAAGTCAAATTTGACACCCTCACAACAGATAACTTTTCTGGGTGCTCTTCTAAACACCACAACCCAGATGGCATTTCTGACATCCGAAAAACGATTACAGCTGGCTTCAACTTTCAAGACCTTGTCCACTTTAACTCGGCTATCTGCAAGGAGATTCCTGCAGGCTTTGGGTTACATGGCCTCCTGCATCCTTCTCGTACCATATGCAAGACTACACATGAGGAAAATACAGTGGTACCTAAAAAGTGTATGGTCTCAGCATTGCCACAGTTTAGACATACTGATCTCCGTTCTGCCTTGCCTTCAAAAGGAATTTCTTTGGTGGTCCAGGGCATGTACTCTAAACAAAGGGAAACCCTTCTGTCTGCCTCCTGCCATTCGGATTCTAACCACGAACGCCTCAGATTATGCTTGGGGAGTCCATTTTCAGGGCAACTGTCTGCAGGGCCTTTGGACAAAGGATCAGAAGCACCTGCATATCAATTTAAAGGAAATGTTAGCCATTCAGAAAGCTCTAATGGCCTTCAGGAATCTTCTACAACCAGGACAACTACTAATACGGACAGACAACGCCACAGTTATGTGGTACATAAACAAGCAAGGGGGATCTCATTCCTACCCCCTTTGCAGACTAGCCATGGATCTATGGAACACAGCTCTAGCTTGCAATCTGGACCTTCAAGCTCAGCTTCTACCAGGGAATCAAAACTTCCTGGCAGACAGTCTGAGCAGAAACCTTTCGGATCCACACTAGTGGATGCTGGACACCAAAATATTCAGGATGATAACAGCAGTCTGAAGATGTCCTCACGTAGGCCTCTTTGCATCCCATCTCAATCATCAACTACAGAATTTTTGCACCAGGACTTTCCACAAAGAAGCTTGGAAAGTAGATACCCTATCATTCAGTTGGAGGAACCTCTCTGGATATGCTTTTCCACCTCTTCCTCCACGGGTATTATTAAAGATAAAACAAGACAAGCCCAAGATGATAATCTTGCTGGCCCCAAATTGGCCTCGACAGTTTTGGTACCCAACTCTAAAAAACCTATGTCTGGAGCCCCCTTGGGTTTTACCTCAGTCTCCGAACCTTCTGTCCCAACATCAGGGTCAGGTTTTACACTCTCATGTCAGAACTCTCAGCCTGGCAGCCTGGTTAATCCAGGGCCTTTGATTTCTTCTTTCCTACCCAAGCAGGTTATGGATGTCATTTTAGAAGCCAGACGTCCTAGCACTAGAAAATCTTATGCAGGAAAATGGAAAAGATTTTGTTCCTGGATGCAGGCTCAGGATTCTGATCCTCTTCTTCTGAACATTCCTTAAATTTTACTTAACTTGACAGATCTCTTACATAAGGGTCTCTCTTTCTCTTCCATTAAGATACATGCCTCTGCTATTTCTGCTCATTATAATACAGACCCACCAATCTTTTCCCACCTGCTCATGAGACAGTTTCTCAGAGGAGCTAAGAACTTAAGACCTTCTAGATCTCCTCCCATTCCTGCTTGGGATCTCAACTATGTTTTGGAAAAACTAACCTTGCCTCCTTTTGAGCCTGCTGCCTCTTCTGACATCAAGTTTTTATCTTGGAAGACAGCTATCCTGTTAGCCCTAACCTCTGCCAGGAGAGTTTCAGAGTTACAAGCTCTTATGGCTGTGGAACCTTATATTATTTTTCATCAAGACAGTGCGTCTTTGAGGACTAATCCTACCTTCATGCCTAAGGTGGTTTCCAAAGTGGCTTTAAATCAAACTATCCACTTGCCAACTTTTTTCCCCACTCCTCAAAATAAAGGGGAAAGGATCTTGCATTCCTTGGATGTACACAGACAACTACATTTTTACCTGGATAGAACCGAGGACATCAGAAAATCAGAACAATTGTTTGTTTCTTATGCTTCAAGTTCCCAAGGTAAAGCCATTTCAAAACAGACCATTTCTAAATGGATTGCTCATGGAATCAGATTTTGTTATTCACACCATGGAAAGCAAATCCCAGGGAGTATATGGACTCATTCCACCAGAGCTGCTGCCACTTCTGCTGCCTTCCTCAGGGGAGTTCCTACCAAAGACATTTTGGAAGCTGCAACTTGGAGTTCAGTGCATACTTTTTCTAAGCACTACAATTTACCTCTCTACTCTTAGTCTAGGGCAGGCTTTGCCTCTGCAGTCTTTCAGGGCCCTTTAGCCACCCCTTCTTCTTTATGACCACCTCCCTTTCTTTCAGCTTTGGGATTCTACCCTACAGTCATGACTGCAACAGTGAAACACGATGAACATAGTACAGTTGTGTACACCTACCATAAATGTAGATGTTAGAGTGTCTTCACTGTTGCAGTCTGGGTTTCCCTCCCTTCTGTCCCCTCTTATTGTTACTTTTGTGTGGTTCCTTTTTTCACCATTCTTCTGAGGTGTATTTGCAAAGGGACTCCTGACATCTGGGGCAAGAAAAACTGGAGAAGATGGCGTCGGCTGTCAGCTTCGTACTCCTGGCGCTCTGACGTCAGGGAGCATGGTTGAACAGCCGACGCTGGACCCAGACTTTGGGATTCTGGCCGACCAAGGACTGCCTGCCGGCAGGGGAGAACCCTACAGTCATAACTGCAACAGTGAAGACACTCTAACATCTACATTTATGGTAGGTGTACACAACTGTACTTTTTGTATGTCCTTTGAAGTTAGAATTTGGAGTAGAGTCTGGAGTAAGCATCCTGCCTGTTGTTTTAAGGCTAAAGTTAATGACCAGAATTTACATGGGGAATGTCCTTTATTGGTCTAAGTGTAAAATAATGTAAAGGCAGTTTTGGTGTGGCCTGGGAACCAGGAAAGTGTAAACAAATGATGCTATGTTTTATCAGAACTGCAGATTAAATTTTAACAGTGAGAACCAGAGACTATTAAGCATTTTTGTCTTGATATCCATCTCATCACATTCTGCCTGTGTCTATTTCAGAAGTATGTTTTCCTGTAATAATAGCTAGGAAATTTGAAGAAAGTTAGACTAAGTGTTTTTCTGTTATGTCAGAACTGTTCTACGGAATTATTTTACGTTTCTGTGTGATCTCTGATCTCTTGAGTAGCACAGTGGTGTAGTGGTATTGTCTTGTGTTTTAGTATTTTTCAATATTTTAAAAACCTTTTACATGTGGCTGGTTTGTGTAGAGATAAGTTAAGCTCTAGAGCACATTGCATATTTGTAGAGTTCATTGTACAAGGCCACTCTAATAAGCCTTTAGACTGATTAGTCACACTTACCAATTGGATAATAATATTGCACAGTAATAATTGGACACCCTTTTAAAGGCCTTTGGGTAGCTGATAATTATTAGCTGGTGGTAGCATTAATTATTGCCATATCGTCTGGGTAAAGGGGCACAGCTGAAGAATCTGTGTCAGCCTTTCCCAGGAGTGTCTGTGAAGTTGTATAAATATCTCAAAGTGTGTGTGTGTGTCAGCTACTTGGGCAGGGGCATGAAGCACTGGTTGGACAGAGAGGGTACTGGAGGTTAGTTTGCCAGCTAGGCTGAGATCTGGACCCTACAGCTGTGCCAGTGGGAAGTCGTGTTGGGGACCTGGAGAGCAACGGAGCAGCCAGCACCAAACTGACTGTGATCTCTGTGTGCACTTAAGGGAAATTGTACTTTACCATGTGTATTTGTTATCCTTCCTGTCATATGAGACACCCTCTCTGGTGTTAGTGGTGAGGATTGAGGCACCTTGATTGCTGGGCCAGGGTGCGGGTGTCACATTGTGGTTTGCAGTGGTGGGCTCCACTTCACATTTGTGGTGGCGGTGGATATCCACATCACATATTAATTAGTTGGCAAATACTAATTGGCTTGTAGTGGTGTGTGTAGAGTGAATCCTGTAGCTTATGGGCAATGATCTCTGAAGATGTTTTGTACTCTAAAACAGCCACGCAGCGAATAATCAAAGAGTTCAGATCACAATTGTTTTATTTCTTTTGTTAGCTTAGTCAGGATGAGCATGCAGCATATCAACAGAGGAGCATGGAAAGCTAACAAGGAGCCAGCTGGTGGAGGTGTGCCAGTCTAGGGGACTGGTGCATGGAAACCTGACTAAGGCAGACATGACTGCAGCCTTAGTTACAGCTGCATCAGAAAACAGCATCCAGGGGGACAATCAGACTGGAAGTGGAGATACAATATCCTCAGGAGAATGAACAGCTCAACCTTTCTGCAAAGGACTATTGGACTGGCAGTGGAGATGCAATATCCTCGGACAATGGACAGATCAACCTTTCTGCAGTGGACTTAAAAATCCAGCTGGAGCTAAAGAGACTTGAGTTGAGGCCAGGCGTTTGGAGATAGAAGCCAAAGAAAAGGAGCATCAGAGGAGGCATGAGAGGGAAATGCTGACTCTTCACCAGAATCATGGGGGTAATGGGGAAGGGAGTAACTGGATCCAGAAGCACAACAGGTCAGTAGATTTCTTCCAAAATTTAAAGAGGTGGATAATTTTGATAGATTCATTCATATGTTTGACAGGGTATGCAAACAGTATAATGTTGACCAAAGGCTCTGGGTGCGGTTCCTGACCCCCTTACTCCATGGGAAAGCTGTAAATGCATTGGCTAAAATGTCTGACATTGCATGTTGTGATTATACTGTTGTGAAAAGTCGCTTGTTAAAATGTTTTAAGCTAACACCCGAAATGTATAGGAAAAAGGTTTGTGAGCATAGATGCAAGGCAGATGAAAGTGTGTGTGACTATGTTGCTGAACTGAGCACTTATTTTCATAGCTGGGTGAGTGGATGTCAGGTCACCACTTATGAAGGGCTGGCAGACCTTTTGGTGAGGGAACAAGCCTTTAGTACCTTGCTTGAGGACATGAGGATCTGGTTAGCTGACTGACAATGTGCTACTTAAGATGGGTTGGGGAAGAAGGGAGAACTATATTTGGCCAGCAGGGCAGCCCTGCACAGGAAGGGGGACCCCCAGTACTGCTCATGGGTTTAAAGGAACCCATGGTGGGCAGCACAGACTGCCAAAACAGAATCTGCCAGTAGCTGGGGAAGCCACTAGTCCAGGTACACGTCCAGGAGCTTGGGATAAATGTTTTGAATGCAGTCATTGGGACCATGTGGCATACAGGTGTCCATGGAGGCAAGGTGGGGAATCAAAGGTGATGGAGCCAGTAAGTGGGAAAGACAAAATGCAAATAGTAGGCTGTCTTGAGACAACAGGGGTACTAAACTACCATCCTGCAGATGTCCTCAGAGGGAAGGATTTGGATGAGGCAGTACCATGTTCTTATGCAGTTACACACAGTCAGGCTAGGAGACAAGCATGTGGGTCTGATATCCTGGGAGGGACCTAGACAGACTGCATACTTGCAGCCAGGACTGGTGAGGTGGTCACTTCAGGGAATGAGCTACACTGTAACAGTGAGACAGAAGGTGAGCCACAGCTGATTGTGGGTACTGTTGTTCCCTTGGACAGGGTTACTGCAAAGGTAGAGGTGAATAGTAGAACCCAGGCTGACAGTGAGGCACCACTGTCAGAGGATGCCAGACTTCTTGTGGAAGGGGAGGTGGGAAGGGTTACAAGGAGAGGGTTGAGATAGGCTCAGCTTTCAGACCCTACATTGCAAGACCTGAGGCAGGTAGCTAGGGAGGCACCTGATTCTCAAGGAAAGGGGGAATATGTATACTGGGACAAAGGGTTACTATACAGAGAGTGGACCTCTGAGGGAGGGCTAGAAGGTGAGAGAGTACAGCAATTGGTAGTGCCTAGAGCCTACCATCTGCCGCTTCTAGCCATACCCCTTGATATTCCCTTTGCAGGTCATATGGGCATAAAACGTACAAAGAGGCATATTATGCAAAACTTCTATTGGCCTGGAATTTCCAGAGATTTAACAGGGTACTGCAGGACCTGTGAGCAGTGCCAGAAAGTAGGGTAAGGCAGTTGACAAGGTGAGAGCTCCTTTGATGACTTTGCCTGTGATTGAGGAGCCATTTCAGAGGGTAGCTATGGATATTGTGGGTCCTCTGAGTACCCCAAGTTCCACAGGGAAAAAGTATATCCTAGTGGTAGGGGATTATGTTACACAATACCCTGAGGCAGTGGCGTATTCCTCCATTGAGGCAGAGAAGATGGCAAAAGCTTTGTTAGAGATTGTCAGCAGGGTGGGTTTCCCAAAAGAAATACTGTGTGACAGAGGTGCCAATTTCATGTCAGACCTGCTGGCTTTTCTGTTGAATTCCTGTGGGGTGAAGCACATGAAGATCACCCCCTACCATCCTCAGACTAATGGTCTGGTTGAGAAGTTAAACTCTACAACCATGTCCATGCTACGGGCATTTGCAGATCAGTTTAAGAGGAAGTGGGACAAATATTTGCCCCATCTATTTGCTTACAGAGAGGTTCCCCAGGAATCCACAGGTTTTTCACCCTATTAGTTGCTGTATGGGCATAGGGTGAGGGGACCTCTAGATTTAATTTGAGATGAGGTGGAAGGTGAGTGTGAGTCTCACAAGGAGTCTGTTGTGGCATATGTCCTAAACTTCAGGACAAGTCTCCGGGAACTCATGGGCTTGGCTCAGGAGAACCTTGCAGAAGCCCCACAACAGAAAAAAGGTGTGGTATGACAGGAACACTCAAGCTAGAGATTATGCTGTGGGGCAGCAGGTAATGGTTCTAATTCCTGTCAGATGCAACAAGCTGCAAGCAGCTTGGGAGGATCCCTACAAAGTGGTAAGAAAGGTAAGTGATGTTAATTACATGGTAGAAGTGTTAGGCAGACTGCAGGGGCACAAATTGTACCATGTTAACATGATGAAACCTTACCATGATAGGGAGGCCCTTGTGCTGAGCATTTTAGTGGATTGCAGGAGTAGTCTGAGGGAGATCTGGTGACTGATCTCCTCAGTGAGGCTCTGGCCGACACCTCAGTGGAAGGGGTAGCAAAGTTCTACCAGTTGTCTCCTACCCAGGTTCAAGAAATCTGAGTAGTGTTGCACGAATTTGGGGACGTGTTCACTGGGAAACCAGGGTGCACCCACCTGGTGCAGCACTAGGTGGATACAGAAACCCAAAGGCCTATTAGGCATGCCCTTATAGGGTGCCTGAGAGAGTCAAACAGACCGACTCTAAGGGAAGAGGTATAGGAGATGTTTGAACTAGGGGTGATTCAAGAGTCCAACAGTCCCTGGGCCTCCCCAGTGGTGGTGGTGCCAAAGAAGGATGGCAGCACCAGGTTCTGTGTGGGTTACAGGAAATTAAATAGTCACACAGAGTTGGATGCTTACCCCATGCCTAGGACAGATGAGGCCCTAGAGCAGCTGGGTGGGGCTAGGTATCTTACAACCATTGATTTTTACCAAGGGGTTACTGGCAGGTGCCCTTGACTCCCTGTGCTAGAGAGAAGTCAGCCTTTGTGACTCCTTTTGGCTTGTATGAGTTCACAAAGATGCCATTTGGGATGAAGAATGCCCCAGCGACTTTCCAGAGGCTGGTAGATAATATCCTAGAAGGAGCAGGAGGGTTTGCTCTTGCTTTCCTATATGATATTGCCATCTACAACCATTCCTAGCCAGAGCACCTTCAGCATGTCAGGTAGGTGCTGGGTATAGCAGAGGTCTCCTACCCAGGACATAGAGTGGGGAGTGGTAAGATAAGGCTAGAACCTGCCAAAGTGGAAGCCATTCAGGCATGGCTTGCACATGTTACTAAAAATCAGGTAAGGGCATTTTAGGGACAGCAGGGTACTACAGAAAGTCTATTTCCAGTTATAGTACCATAGCTAATCCCCTCCCAGACCTGACCAAGGAAGAACAGGCCAAATAAGGTAGTGTGGACCCCAGCATGTGATCAGGCATTCCAGAAGCTTAAAGAAGCTTTGGGAGGACCCCCTGTGTTAGCCAGTCCAGATTACAGCAAAGAATTTGTTGTACAGGTGGATGCTTCGAACCATGCGGTGGGGGCTTTACTTAGCCAGATATCTTCAGAGGGGGAAGAGCACCCAGTGGTTTATCTCAGTCATAGGCTCCAACTCAGAGAGGAATGCTATGCAGCTGTAGAAAAGGAATGTCAAGCCATAGTGTGGGCACTGCAGAAACTTCAGCCATATCTGTATGGAAGAAAATTCAGTGTAATTACAGATCACAACCCTCTAACATGGTTAAACAGAGCCAGCTAGCAAAATGCCAAGTTGCTAAGATGGAGCTTGGGGTTGCAGGCATATGATATGTCAGTGAAGCACCGCAGTGGGATTAGCAATGCCAGTGCAGATGGGCTCTCAAGACAGGGAATGGAGTGAGGTACACTCAGAGAGATGTAGCCCTCTCAAGTGGCCTTAAAACTAGCTTGAATTCTTCAGGCGGGAGAGAGATGTGAAGATTGGTAGAGAAGAGGTGAAGGCTGCCAGCCTAGTCAAATAGAATTTGATATATAATATATATATAATTCTGGCATTTGAAAATATAAATGTAAAATTCAGGCTTGTGTTGTTAAATGAAAGAAAAAACTGTAAAATGTGAACTTCGATATTGTAGCAACATTGCCATCTGCTGTAAGGAAAACTAAGCCAAGCATTTCAAACGTTCTTTGAAATTAAAATTATGTTTTGCATGTCTTTTGAAGTTAGAATTTGGAGTCGATGAGTCTGGAGTAAGCATCCTACCTGTTGTTTTAAGGTTAAAGTTAATGACCAGAATTTACATATGGAATGCCCTTTATTGCTCTAAGTGTAAAAGAATGTAAAGGCAGTTTCGGTGTGGCCTGGGAACCAGGAACGTGACCAGAATTTACATACGGAATGCCCTTTATTGCTCTTAAGTGTATAAGAATGTAAAGGCAGTTTCGGTGTGGCCTGGGAACCAGGAACATGTAAACAAATGATATGTTTTATCAGAACTGCAGTTTCAATTTAAACAGTGAGAACCAGAGATTAAGCATTTTTGTCTTTATCCATCTCATCGGCACTCTGCCTGTGTCTTAAGTTATTTCAGAAGTACGTTTTCTTGTAGTAATAGCTAGGAAATTAGAAGAAAGTTAAACTGTGTTTTTCTGATATGTCAAAACTGTACTATGGAATTATTTTAAGTTTTTGTGCGATCTCTGAACTCTTGAGTAGCACTGTGGTGTAGTGGTAATGTCTTGTGTTTTTAGTATTTATTATTAAATATTTTAAAAACCTCTTACCTGTGGCTGGTTTGTGTAGAGATAAGTTAAGCTCTAGAGCGCATTGCATATTTATAGAGTTTATTGTACAAGGCCACTCTAATAAGCCTTAAGACTAATTAGTCACACTTACCAAATGGATAATAATATTGCACAGTAATAATTGGACAGCCTTTTAAGGGCCTTTGGGTAGCTGATAATTACTGCCACCACCAGCTGGTTAAAGGAGCACAGCTGGAGATTCTGTGTCTGCCTTTCCCAGGAGTGTCTGTGAAGTTGTATAAATACTTATCTCAAAGTGTGTGTGTGTCAGCTACTTTGGCAGGGGCATGAAGCACTGGTTGGACAGAGAGGGTACTGGAGGTTAGCTTGCCAGCTAGGCTGAGATCTGGACCCTATAGCTGTGCCAGTGGGGAGTATTATTGGGGACCTGAAGAGCAAGGGAGCAACCAGCCCCAGACTGACTGTGATCTCTGTGTGTACTTGAGGGAAATTGTACTTTACTGTGTGTATTTGTTATCCTTTCCTCTCATATGAGACACCCTCTCTGGTTTTAGTGGTGAGGAAAGAGGCACCTTGATTGCTGGGCCAGGGCGCGGGCATCACAGGTTTTATTGAGAGAGATGTATTTACATTGGGAAAATTCACATTTTTGATGGTTTAGTCATCAAAGCATTGCAAGTGCTCTTGCAGATGCTAAGTCAGAAACTTCTCGATCCACAATGACATTACTCCTGTCTGAAGCGTAAATGCCATTGTTTCAGCCCAGCAACTTTGAGGAGAGGTGGGTAACAAAGCTCAAGGTCTTGCCTTAAGTATGTTACTATGGTGACTGTGTAGGACCCAGGTGCAGTAACCAGCTGATAGTCCCTTGCATGAGTACAAATGGGTGCCAGTCCAATGTGAGACGGGAGTGGAGTAATTAAATATCCGTCAAATACTACTCTTGTTAAATCTGCATATGAAGCAGTCTTTCATTCTCTCTGAATTCTCTCTTGACAAGCTGTTGGGTCAAGCTTGTAACTGCAGCTGGCTGTCAATGAGATGTTTAAGGGGAGCATTTCTGGCAAACAGACTGGGAAGGGCTACATCCTGAGGTGTCTTGAGTGATTTTCCCATGAAACAGTTTCAACAGCATCATCATGCCTGGCCTATGCATACTGAGCACCTGCTTGAGTTGTCATATGTTAGCTTGGTGACTGTCCTTAAGATCAGGAAGGCTTATGCAAAAACCTCTACACAAGTCCAAATGCACTGTCAGTGGCCAAGATGGAGGAGGCCTCCTTGTGTCCTCCCTCACCATTTGGTCCTAGAAGGTGGCCCAAACATTAGGCATAAATCAGTTGTTTGTTACTTAGCACTATGGAACACCAGCTAATACAAATGCCAAGTCTTGTGTAGGTATTTCAAGACATAGCAGTGCTTGTAACATAGACTTTCTGGTAAGATATGCAGAAATACAACAGCAGCATGAATTCTGCTTAACATAAGCCCTCCACATATTTCTTCCACCAAGATCTGACTGGTTGAGTGACATGCATTTTGGTCCCAAGTGTGGAGAAGAGTAGTTGAACTTGTTGGGTCTTCTAGAGAGGGAAAATCAGCATAAAATTGCTCAGACCATCTTTGATCAAACATCAGACAAGAGTATTACTGAACAAATGTCAACAAAATTCAGCAGGATACCCTGCAGTCTCTACTATTGTGCCGGCTATTTTTACTGACAGATTCATAGTGCTGTGAGTCATATATATAATATACGGATTCCATACATTTGTTCATATTACACTTAGTCGAAAATGATACCAGGCATTGCACTTTACTGAAAGCTCATTTGGTTAAAAATGGAATATAGTCCTTGCCCTACTGCAGTGCAACCCTGGAGTGAGAATATTAAATAAGGGGGGGGGGTGTTGGGGTCATTGCCCCCCACATAATTTTAATGTATTTACTATTATAAGAAGGTGTATCCATTAGAAATGCATTGATATACATATCTTTAGTAAAAACTATTGGCATAATGTGGGGGGATACACTCTTATTTAATTTAATATTCTCACTCCAGGGTTGCACTGCAGTGGGGCAGGGGCTATATTCCATTTTCGACCAAATGAACTTCGACCAAGTGAGCTTTCAGTCAAGTGAGCTTTCAGTGAAGTTAAATGCCTGGAATCATTTTCGACTAAGTGTAATTCGACCAAATGTATCGAATCCATAATATACACATACATACATATACATATATGCCAGAGGCAGTGTCTGAAAATCTCTGATATAACATTACAGCCTTTTTTGTTTCCCCACTGTAGCTGATCTTCAGCTGGCCTCACCATCTGTCAGTGTTCAGTGGTCTACTTATTACCTGCTGTAGGCCAAGATGGGTCTGTGTGACCCCAGTTAGGGGCTGTTGAGGGGATCAGATATGCTGGTGCAGCTTCATGCTGCTTGCTGGGGAGAGTGTTGCAGCTCTTAAGTCGCTAGCTCACTGAAGATATATGCACACCTCTGTGAATGCGCAACCTCTCCACTCGTGCAGCATGGAGCAGCCAAGGCCATATGCTGCATATGGCAGTGAGCCTTGGGCTAAATTCTTCCCTCCAGGTTGGTTAGCAGACATTGGCTGCTTTCTCCCATTCTTCCCCTTCAGCAACCAAGCAACTCATTGAACATGGGTTGTCTGACATTTCAGCTAATGTACAAATGTGTAGAGCAGTTAATATTTGAGAATTTACTACTAAAATATCTCAGACTGTATTTCTCTGACTGTAACAGCACTCTGTAATATGTAGAGACATATGAACAAATCTTGACCTGTGCTGCACTGTGTATTTTGCACTGTGCCGGAGTCGCTACCTTATGCAGAATTGTGCAGTGTATGCTAAAGCCTTTTTACAATGCATCACTGTGGATATGCATTGTTCTAAATTCTACTTCCCATTAACGACTTTTGTGCTGATTTGTACATTGTCTGCATTGTGATTGCAAAAAAAATGAATAAAAAGGGCAGCACTTGTCAGTTACTATTTTACATAAAGCAGGCCTCAGGGTACCCCACTAGTTTTTCTCCAAACATCAAGTTTGTTTCAGGAGTCTTAGAACACATTTTTGTTTATAAATAAATTGAAACAGTTCATAAAAATGCATTACTCCAGACAGCACATTGCTGAGCTTTATTACACCTTTGTGTCAATTTTAATATAAATATTGTACAAACAAATGATTTTGTTAAGAAGTTCTGTAGTTTATTTTAACATCCATCATGGATTTTCAGTAGACCATCAAAGCAGTTAGAACTGGTATTTGAATGTCAGCTGATGACTGAAGACAGGGCATTATGGAGAAACACAGTTGAATGTTGTAGCACAGATGCATGGCCTGCTTTTCATTACTAATATCTTGATGCTACATTTATAAGGAATTATGTAGGGAGTGGAGAACTATATTCCCCTCTAATTAGAAAATTGCAATTTGTTTCTTTAAGAAAGCATTTCAACACAGTGGTTTTGTTTTATTTTTGGCTAAGAGAGGCCATACAGCTACCACAGATTTCCTCCAGCCACCTATGATCCTACCTTTATTCAAGAATCTGCTAGGTGGTACACCATAAGCTGTCATTTAGTGGCTCACACCCTTTTTGAGCTGTCATCCTTTTGAAGTTTACCTGTGCACTGCCTGTATCTATCTTGTGTGTGTGTGTGTGTGTGTGTGTGTGTGTGTGTGTGTGTGTGTGTGTATATATATATATATATATATATATATATATATATATATATATATATATATATATAATATGTGTGTTACAAGCAAAACCACCAAAGAAGACACGAACACTGTAAAAAAAACTTCTCGGTCACTGTGAGGAAATGAAAGCTGCACAGTGGTTTAGCACTTTAGTTCTTAGTATAATAGAGAGAGCTTCATCAGAAACTGTATAATTTATATATGCTACTAGTGAATGCACTATTAATGAAGGAGTGGCCTATTTCGACACATTTGTGTCCAACGCTGACGAAAGCTTCAAGTCTAGAATATATAGAAAAGAGAATTTTAGCAATTTGTATTTAGGGTGTACCAGCAATCATCCTAAAAAACTGATGTATAACATATACAAGGGACAGTGCATTAGGGCCGTAAGGATGACTTCTACACATACAGATTTGGAAAGTGAGCTTAGATACATTACAGGTTTGTTCCAGGAAAGAGGTTATGTTCACAACATGATGAGGGAGGTAAACGAGTATGTCAAAAGTGAATGGGGAAAGAAATATGTCCCATTATTAGGACTTAACAGAAAAGATGTCGACGTGGTTAATGCTATAAACTGTAGGAAGACCTCAAAAGCTTATAGTAGGGCCTGTGTTTTAGAATATGGACCACACACAAATAAAATTAAATCTATATTAATAGAATATTGGAATGCCCTGATGGTGGACCAGGATTTCATAGATACACTGGGTCCAAGACTAGAGTTTGTTTATAAGATGGGGAAAAATCTTAAAGGCTTATTGGAAAGTGGTCCAAGAGTTATAGGACTAGACAATAGTACCAAGAACACTTCAAAATGTGGCTCTTGCAATCAATGTTATGCTATTAATGAAGATGAAGGCATTGTGTTGCATAATATTAATAAGACAAGATTGAGTTTCAAACAGGGCAATTGCAATTCTAAGTGTATTGTCTATTTGGCAAAATGCGAAGCCTGTCCAGGATATTATACAAGAAAAAGAGACACATTTTAAGAAACGGATATATGCACATCTCTATAGCATTAGGACAGAGGATGTAAATAACGCACTTTATAGACATGTAGAAAAATATGGATTAGGGCATACCTTTAAATTTGCTATCTTGGAAAATAATAATGGATCCTAGGGGTGGTGATTACAGGAGTATACTCGCATATAAAGTAGTCTGGTGGCAATTATTTACAGACCTAGTGACACCACCAGGTCTCAATGACCACATTTCCATCAAACCACTTCTTTGCATTAGATAGTTGGTTTCACATCAGTATTTTTATATTCCCTTTATACAGTATTCATTAGTAGGAAATGTATATTAGGGACTATTAAATTAGATACATATTTTTATTTACTATTTATTATTTTACATAAATTTGTAAATGGGTTATATCTATCAAATTTATATAATTTACATAGGTTAGGCTAATAGCGTTTTTTTTTACATAGTTATATATTTGTGTATGTTTATTTCGAACAGTTTTTTAACTTATAGTAATCAGTGTGCTGCCACTTTAAGGACTTTGGCACCAAAGAAACTATTTAAACCCTTATCAGCTTGTTGTTAAAGCAAACAAATGGAAACCAGTAAAATGCACAAAAGCAGTCCGGACAAACACCGTAAAGCCCAAAAAAATGTTAAAGTCCTTATTGTAAAGGCTGTTTGCAGTACAAGCTGCAACACTGAAATTGAAATCCACTTGCACGTATAAAGCCACACTGAAGTCGGAAAAAAACTTGTCCAGACTGCTTTTGTGCATTTTACTTATCAGCTTGTTGGAATGTTCTGATGAAGCTCACTTTTGAGTGAGTGAAAGCGCTTAACATACATCTGTTTTTACTTGAGTAAATGCTTTTATATTTTATACCACAACTGTGGGCAACATTTTTTTGGTTATCCTTTGAAAACAGCTTGTAGATTGCTTATCGTAACTTCATTGTGGTTTGGATAGCAGCTGGTGGTGTTTCATTACTGCCAGGTGTGGAGATTTTTGGATATCCTTTAATATCAGCTTGAAGGTAGTTTTTGCATCGCATTCTTTGGTTCTAGGTGGAAGGCAGCTGTTTGTATTGTTGCTGTGGTTCGGACAGTGGTTGGAGGCATTCTTTCACCGCTAGTTTTGCTACTTATGGTGTAGAGTGAACGCTTTCTGTGCAGATTCAGTATACATATATATATATATATATATATATATGTGTGTGTGTGTATATATATATATATATATATATATATATATATATATATATATACACACACACATATCTATATTATATATGTGTGTGTATATGGATCTACTTTGAAATCTTGAATATCGTATAATCGAAATCCATTTTCACTTAACGAAAATTGCGAAAGCTTAAATGACTGAATAGCAGATTTTTCCCATGGTAAGTAAACACTTGTTCAACCTTTAACGAAACACACACTGAAGTAAGTAAAACCCACCTAGGTGGGGGGCTGCAACCCTTACACCACACAAAGTGGGGGGCTGCGCCTCCACCCACCAAACTATATATACCAACTCCGGGATTGCACTACAGTGGAGAAAAAGGCTTGTTGGGCAAGTGTTGACTTAAACGGGAAAAAATCGGCATTCAGGTATTTAATATTTCATGATTTTTGTCTCGTGAAAATGGATTTCGATTATATGAAGTTCGACCTTTCAAAGTAGATCCGTATTTGTGTGTGTATGATATGTGTGTGTGTGTATGTATGTATGCATTTACACACACACACACACATACATATTTATATTGCTATATGTACATACGTGTGTGTGTGTGTGTGTATATATATATATATATATATATGTATGTATGTGTATTATATATATACATATATATATATATATATATATGTATATATATGTTTGTGTGTGTGTAATGTAAATATTTATATAAACATACACACACACACACACACACACACACACACACACACACACACACACACACACACATATATATATATATATATATATATATATGTATATATGTGTGTGTGTGTGTGTAGCGCACCCGGAGGTGTAGCTGAAGTAGATATGGGTTCCTTCCTACCTGACCCTGGTGACACCCCTATAGGCCCAACACACCAACGTAGCAAGAATGACAGATTTTATTCTAGGTGACACATCTAGTTAAAAAGGCAATAGCACAACGACAAACAAATTATTTCAGCAGTGCACCAGTTAGCAATAAGGCAAGATGAGATATGCATGCAATGAAAACATACATTCACCTTCTTCCCCAGAACTCAGCAGAACAAGGTCTCACCATATAAACATGCACAAAGAAGGCAATATCAATGAGCAGTAAAGCTTTATAATGCAGCAATACAAACACGGGAAAAATGCAGTGTCATTAAGCAATAAAAGAATTACAATACAACAATACAGATATGAGAAAATGCAATGTCATTGAGCAGCAAAATTCTTGAAGGCAGCAGTCCTAACACGGGCAAAATGCAGTGTCATTGAACAATGAAGATTTATAATGCAACAATACAAATATGAGAAAATGCAATGTCATTGAGCAGTACTAACACCCTCAACCCCCTTTATAAATTCTAAACAGACCAACTATGAAACACTCTATTATACCCTGTTCACTGGCTAGTGACTACGTAGTCTTGCTGCCAGAATGATTGGGCCCAACATGGAGCTCATATGGATCCAAAGTTATTTCTAATCCACAAAACAATTGATGGGGGGAATCCACAATCTTATAAAAATATAAAATGAATGCCAAAGCCTCTCACCACTCCGTTGAGAATATCCCAGTGATCAGGCACCGTGGTTCCTCTGAGAAAGTAGAAAAATCACCTGCCAGAACTCTGGTAATCATCTATTGCTTCTCTTTACTAGGCCCAAAGGAACTCGTTTTCTTGCTGAATCATATGCAGACGAGGAAGTATTGGCTTCAGACTTCTCTCCTGATTCCACAAAATACCACCATCCAGGATTTCAGCAAAAGACAGACACAATCTGCTACTTCACTTCCCTGTCCCAAAGCACCAGAAAAGAAAATCCAGTCATGCTGCAAGCCCCTTTTTCCCTTCATCTACCTGGTTCAGTATCCCCTCCTTCAGCTAGTATCTCAGTTCTCTCTTTCACTTTAGAAAGTCTTTTATATTCCTGAAAAGAGCTCCACCTTGTAGTGTATTGAAAAACTACAGGCTGTAACTGCTACAATGAAATACAATGTGAGCTACACACACACACACACACACACACATATATATATATATATATATATATATATATATATATATATATATATATATATATATGTATGGGTCAAGGACTATTCACTGAAACACATTTCACTGAAAGTTATATATGGCCTTTTCCCCACTGTAGTGTGTCCCTGGAGTTAGAATATATAGTAGGGGGGGGGTGGATATATATTAAGTTTAGAAAAGAGTAATTTATTGGGATTGCAAGTATCCATGTGTATAGTTCAAAATATTCAAAATAGGTAGGGGGCCATGACTCCCACACCCCCATTACTATATATTCTAACTCCAGGGTCACACTACAGTGGGGGAAAAGGCCATATACAACTTTCAGTGAATTGTGTTTTCAGTGACTTGAGCTTTCAGTGAATTGTGCACAGTCAAATGTGTTTCAGTGAAATGTGCTTTCAGTGAATAGTCCTAGACCCATATATATATATATATATATATATATATATATATATATATATATATATATATATATATATGTGTGTGTGTGTGTGTGTGTGTGTGTGTATATATATATATATATATATATATATATATATATATATATATATATATATATATATATATATATATATATATATACACACACATGTATACATGTGTGTGTGTGTATATATATATATATATATATATGTGTGTGTGTGTATATATATATATATATATATATATATATATATATATATATATATATATACAGAGAGAGAGAGAGAGATTATAGATGGATATAGATACAGATCGATATATATATATATATATATATATATATATATATATATATATATATATATATATGTGTGTGTGTGTGTATATATATATATATATATATATATCTATAGCCGCTACTGAAAAGGAACCTGCAGAGAAGAGTTGCTCTGTCCATCCACCCAACAGGTTGTCTCAGGCTGTGGACAGATTTGGGAAGCTGTTCTATGCTGTATCAACCTTCTCCATAACGTGCTTGAATTTTTCTGTACATTTAAACAGACTCAAATGGGATCTGATTAAGGAGCTGTCAGTCACCCTGGCTGTAGCTGAGGGGTTCCAAGAGAAAGTGGCTTCCCAGTTAGGCACTCTGAAGTCTGTGTCCAGTTCAAGTGCACATTCCAGGAAGAGAAGAGGAAGAGGGAGTGCAAGGGGAAGGAGACATTTTTAATGCATAGTAGTCAACAGTTCATCCCATCAAAAAATGTTATTTTCAGTCTCACAAACCTTGAACTTCATTTGGCTTCTGTGGCAGTTTTTGAAAAAGGTTTAAACTTTATTTCCTCATAAAGGGCATCAACAGCAAATGTTATCATAGATTTAAAACTGTTTAGTGGGAAATTAAACTTTAAACATGGTTTTAGCAACAACAACTTTGACTTTGAGTGCATGGACTCGAGAATTGATAGTGATAATGGTGACATGTTTTATGATGGTTTAAATTGTGAATTGTCATGTGAATGTCACAGTAATTGTTCTAATGCTTCTGGCTTCAGTGAACTTTTAAGTGATGAAAATTTTTGTCACCCACCGATTTAAAAAGGAAAAGTGCATTTAACGCTCCACTTAATGTCACCCTGAACATTTTTGCCAAGACGTGAAAATATTAGTCTCTCTCTCTCTCTCAACCAAACCAGTTAGAAAATGGTTTAACTTATCAGGTGATAGAAGGAAACCTGTCCAAGGTTTAAGAAACCATAAAAAGGGACATATTTTGAAAGCAGACAGAGGCATGCATCATCATTATAAATACCAAAGCTTATATATTTCAGTTTGTGAAAAAGTTTGATTGTAATTCCACTAACATAGTTTATTTAGGAGTGTGCTCTTTTTGTGGTGCCTTTTATGTTGGGAAGACAACTAGAAAATTGAGTGACAGGATTAGAGAGCATTATTAGACTATTAGAAAAGGTGACTGTAAAAATGCTCTTTCCAAACACAGTAAATTTAACTCCATGCTCTGTTTTTAAATTCATTGCTGAAAAGGTTTCCACAATTTTTGGGATATTTTCCCCTAAAACCTATTTTGAGAGAAAGCAAGCCCAGGCAGTGAAATGGTGAACTTGCTATAAGCAAGAGCTCTGAAAAATAGGAGGTGTGGTGCAGCTTTGAGTCTGTGATTGGTCAAGTGTTACTTGAAATAGTTAAACACCTTTGTTCTTTGATCTCATGAAGGAATTGTCCGAAAGTGCTTATCTTTCATGCTTTACAATTAGATTTATGGTTTTAGCTGTCTTGGTCATTGTTGTTTTTTAGCTGCTTACATTTATGATTTTTCTGAACCAATGTGGACTTTTATCCTTTGTTTGCTGGGTTTTCTCCACTTACAACTATATGTATATAGTAACTTACTGATTAACGTTAAGTTGGTAAGTTCAGTTTTTCTTGTGCATTACCATGTTAGACTTCTGAAAATTGGAATGTCCTCATTCTAGCAGAAAGACATGTTTTCCATGCAAGCATGTCCTTTTATGTTAAAAAAATCCTTCTGAGCATGTTGAAATTCATTGATTCATGCTCATTGTCTCATTTTATTCCCTTATGAGACTTTTTGATTTACGAAAATTTTCTTAATGCCATGTAAAAGAAGGTCTTTCTACTAGAAAAATTGCTTTGAGTATAATGCCCCATTTGCTGGTTAGTGTACTCTGTGCACATCAGCATAAGCAGGGAAATTCTAATTTATCAACTGAATTTGATCCCATGACTTGCACAATGCAGTTGTATATCCCTGTTTAATCTACCCACTCATAAGATTGTAGTGAAGTGCCTTGATTTTTTCTTTGACTGTTTTTTTGACAGAGTGCTTTGTCTATTTGCTCCATGTTTCAGACCTTTCATCTGATATAGCTGTCACTTAACACTTCTGTTGACTGGAAAAATATTTTCAGGGTTGTCCTGCTATGATGGAAAGTATATTTTCATCATTATGATCTCTTCTACAGTAGCCTAAGCTATAAATGCATGGATGTAACAGCCAGCCAGCTTTCAAACCTTCAGGGCATCTGCCACATAGTCAGCTCGAGCGGCTCTCATTAAAAGTCAAGGTTGGACACCAAGCTGTCGAGAGCTTTCATGCCACAGAGTTTTTTTTCCCCAAGTAAAAAGTTCCTTTTTTGCTCTTACTTGATGTTAAGTTGTCAATCTCACCTTCATTCTTGCTGGATGGGTTCAGAGCCGATCCTCGGCTCCGACTCGGCCACTTACTAAAGCTCGAGAGCTAATTTTACCGGCTCGAGGCAACCCTATATCCCATGATGCAAGGCGATAACTACCCAGATCTCGTTTGCCGCTTTCGCTTGCGAGGTGCATTTTTACCGGCTCCTGGTAAGTTTTCAATTTTTCAGACTTTTTAGTCACTCCCTTTCATTTTAGTTCACTACTGTTATTGTCTTATCTGTTAACGGTTAGATTTTTAACCCTATCTCCCGTTAGTGGTTCCCCTTATCCAGTTATTTATCCCTTCCCCTAAGTTAGGCCTTAAGCCTCCCCCTTTCCTAATTTTTAGTCAGGGATTCTGTGTGGTGTTTGGGTGTGTTTGTATCCCTGTTTTATTTTTTTATTTGAATTGGGTGTTTATTGTGTGTGTGTGTGTGTTTGTTTTGGTACTTGTTGCTCCCTCGACACTTATGTCGAAGGACACAAAGGTCTCAGGCTTCAAGAAGTGTGGCTCGTGCTGTCAGAAAATGTCTCTGACAGACGGTCACACTTCTTGTGTTTACTGCCTGGGACTTCTGCACCTGCAGGACTCTTGTTCTGTCTGCCACGCCTTCAGCCCAAGAGTCCTGCAGGAGCGCAGAAATAAACTAATACTGAGGGGCTTGTTAAAGCCTGAGAGCTCCCCAACTAAGTCTGCTTCGGGGAAGCCCTCGAAACCAGTAAAGCCTTCAGCTCCAAGCCCTAAGCCATCGGCTACTGGTTCGCCTTCTGTGATGAGATCGGCTCCGGCCAGAGCCGATCCTTCTGTGCCACAGCTTACAGTATTGGCTCCACCTGGCGCCGATACTGCTAAATCTAGGCACTCACTGTCCGCTCCGACTGGAGCAGACGTATCCTCGGCTCCTTTGGCTCCACCCATCTCCAGAAAGAGATCAAGATCCCCTTCATTGGAGTCTATACATTTGGCTCCGAGATCATCCCTGCTCTTGGAGTGGAGCCATCGGAGCCAGTCTTCTTGGTCGTCCAGGCTGTCTGACCACGACCTTGAGAGAGTGGTGAGTAGGCTTTGAAAGTCTCAGGCATTGGCCCAAATGCTCCATAGCCCATCTCATCAGACGGTAGCTATTACACATCCACCTAACATTCCTCCTGCGACTCTCCTACAGAGCTCGGAGCCAGAGCTCCTCGGAGCCGTGACTGTTGTGGCTTCTGAGCCGATACTTCCCCCTTCGGCTCCATCGTCCTCTGCTCCGATCTCCTCCTTGATGCCTTCATTGGAGTGATCCGGACGTCTGGTCTCTCTCATCGGCTCTGAGGGGGCGAGTGGCATCAGACCCTTGTCCGACCCCGTTCTCCCTCTCGGAGCTTCGGCGCTGGTGAGCTCAGCCCCATCAGCCTCGGAGCCATCCCTATCGGTGCGGACTGGGGTTCCTATCTCTTCAGAGTGTGAGCCTTTTGGCCTCTCTGGAGGAGCCTTCGAGGTGTTGAGGAGTGTACTAGCCCCAGGGCGTAGTCAACGGTCAGTTCCATCAGCTCCTCCCACTACAGTGCCTGCTGACGTCACTTCCCACTCTCTTGCTTCCGGACCCAGAGATCCAACGTCTCAGGTTTCCCCACTGGGAATATCTTCCTCTTCCAAGGCTTCTACTGACCCATCAGGTGAGCCTCCGCGTAAGAGGACATGTAAGAGGAAACATCTAGACTCCCCCGAGTCTGTTACGTCCAATACTGACTTGGATGAGTCGGAGGGATCCCCAAGGTCCCCCTCTGAGTATGTCTCTTTCTCAGACATCCTTGAACTCCTTAGGCAGAGGGGGTACTGGCATTCCCTTAATCCTTCCGAGGACGAGTCTGTATACCTGGAGGCGTTCGGTTCTTGACCCTCCACCTCCTGGGTGTCTCCGCCTTTCGACCCTCTTATAGACGTGGTGGCTCGGAAGGCATGGATGGCCCCAGATTCAGTGGAACCTATTCCTCGGAGGCCTTCTAAATTCATCACGACCCCACCTGATAGGCAATTTTTGACAAAAGGTGTTCCGGTTGATGCCATGGTGGTGGCTGCAGCCACCAAGAAGGAACTAGCTGATCCTTCAGTACCTGTCCATCCTCCTAACAAGGATTCCAGGACTATGGATAGGTATGGCAACCAGATATTTTCTTCAGCGACCTTTGCCATGCAGTCGCTGAACTACTTGTGTCACTTCACCCGCCTTCAAAGAGATGTTCTTAAAGAGTTGGGAGAAGTTTTACAGGATCCGTCAGCTGCTGGGTCCCAGGATAAAATTAACTCACAGCTAGGAATCCTAAACTCCATTGTTAACTCCTCCATGCGGCTCATTTCATATGCAGCCGATGGAGCGAGTAGGGCCGCAGGCACAGGAGTGGCTTTAAGATGTCAATCCTGGATGCGGCTTTGGAATTTTGCAGACCCCTTCAAGGCGTCCTTCACAAACTCTCCTTTTGATGGTTTGACCTTGTTTGGACCTCAAGTGAAAGACACCTTGACTAGATGCGAACAAGATGGCAAGACTCTTTCTGCCGTAGGAGTCAGTTTCTCCACCCCTTCAAGACCTTACCCAAAAGGTCAGAAGGCAGGGAAAATGTGGTTCCGCAAATTTCAAGGAGTCACGCCTGATGCACGAGGTCAGTCTACCCCCAGAGGCAGAGGGGGTAACAACAACAGACGCCGCCCTAGGGGCAGAGGGGGTCCACAGAATCAGGGTAGCAGGGAGCCTCTCTCTGACAAACCCTTCCAGCATCCCTGAGATGTTGCACGATTGTCCACCTTCGGAGGCAGTCGGGGGAAGATTATCGCTGTACCCAAAAGCCTGGCTTTCCCTTTCTCAAGACAAATTGGTACAGTCGATCATATCCGAGGGTTACAAAATTCCCTTTATCCAAACCCCAATTCAGCAAAAGGGAACCCTTCCAGACGTTCCACCCAGTCTAAGGGAACTAGCAGTACCAGAGATATCAAAACTGCTAGCAAAAAGAGCCATTCAGCCAGTCCCAGCAGACCAAATAGGATCCGGAATCTACTCAAGGTTCTTTTTAGTACCAAAAAAGACAGGGGACTTGAGACCAATATTAGATCTCGGCAAACTAAACAAGTTTGTAAAGAAAACAAGATTCCAGATGGTCACACTTCAGTCCATTCTACCCTTTCTGGGCAAGGACAATTGGATGTGCTCGGTGGACCTTCAGGATGCGTACTATCACATCAAAATTCACAGGCGCTCCAGAAGGTTTCTCCGCTTTCGGCTGGGGGCCAGTCCCTTCCAATTCAGAGCCCTGCCGTTTGGACTCACTACAGCCCCCAGAGTGTTCACCAAATGTATGGCAGCGGTTACAGCTCACCTGAGACGTCAAGGATTCCAGGTGTTTCCATATCTAGACAACTGGCTGCTCACTGCCACCACCAGGCATCAACTTCTCCAAGCCATAGATTACACCATTCACATTTGCAGAGGGCTAGGGATCTCTATAAATTTCGAAAAATCTGCCTTGTCAATCTATTACCTTTATAGGCACCAATTTGTACACCGTACAACTTTCAGCAAAGTTAACAGATCAAAGGATCTTGGATATTCAAAACCACATCCATGTGCTTCTCCAGAGCGACAAAATTCAGGCCATGTTTGCCCTGTAAGTATTGGGTCTTATGGCGGCCGCCATAACACTTTTTCCCCTTGCCCGCTTTTACATGCGTCTCCTACAGTGGATGCTGTTCACCCAATGGTCCTTTCAACGACTTCCCATGCATCACAGGATCATGATAACTCCAATTTGCAAAAGGCATCTGACCTGGTGGATATTGCCCCCTCAAGTCCATCAGGGCAGACCCTTTGTTCCTCCCGCCCCGGTCACCACGGTTACATCGGACGCCTCCCTGATTGGGTGGGGGGGTCGTTATCAGGGCAGGATGGTCCATGGCACTTGGCAACCTTTCGAATGCCACCTGCATATAAATGTCCTGGAGATGAGAGCAGTGCTTTTAACATTGCAAGCCCTCCACAACTCTCTTCCCCTGGGGACTATTGCAGTCCAAACGGACAATATGTCCATAGTGTGGTATATCAACAAGCAGGGCGGAACCAAGTCCTATCCCCTGTGTCGAGAGGCACTCAGACTTTGGCAGTGGGCAATCTCTTCTCAGCGGTTTCTGATAGCAACGCATATCCCCGGGAAGTCCAACATCATAGCGGACAGGTTGAGCAGAGCTATTCTCATGCCTCATGAGTGGTCTCTCAAACAATCTGTGACGGAAGAGATTTTTCAGACGTGGGGCCTTCCTTGCTGCGATCATTTTGCTATGCCTCAAAACAGCAAATGCCTCGACGACTTCTCCCTCTTCCCCCTTCCAGGCCATACCCCCAGAGACGCTCTAATCCAAGATTGGCCCCGGGGACTTCTCTATGCTTTTCCTCCCTTTCCTCTAATACCACAAGTAATTCAGAAAGCAACCGCCTTGAGAGCCAAGATGATTCTCATTGCCCCTTATTGGCCTCGACAGATATGGTTTCCATTCCTGCATCATTATCTTTTGGTACAGCCATGGCATCTGGACCCGGTTCCAGATCTTCTGACCCACCAGTCTGGACAACTGCACCAATCCATACCTTCTCTCAACCTCACTGCTTGGTTGCTCCACTTCGTCCCTAGCCAGGCTTCCTATGATTTCTAATCCCGTCCGGGATATCATAGTAGCTTCCCTTAAATCTTCCAGCAGAAGAATTTACACTAGTAAATGGCAACGTTTCTCCTTCTGGGCAAAAGCTAGGAACATAGATCCCTTTATTCATTCGGTCTTGGATTCATTCGGTCTTGGACTTCCTAGCCGAAAATTTTCAGTCTGGATCTTCTTCCTCCACAGTAAAAGTTCAGTTGGCAGCCATTTCAAATTTTCATATCGGCTTGTTGGACCCCACAACATCATGTCCCATAAACTTTGCAAGGCATTCCTTAGAGGTGTATTTTTACTTAAGCCTCCAATTAGAGATCCCCCACCACAGTGGGATCTAAATTTAATCTTAATATCCTTGATTCTTCCCCCCTTTGAACCTGCGGCTACCTGTTCATTGAAATTTCTTTCTTGGAAGACGCTCTTCCTGGTTGCCATTACTTCTGCCAGGAGAGTATCTGAGCTTCATGCCCTCTGCATTCGTCCTCCCTACTTAATCTT
The DNA here is from genome assembly GCF_019279795.1 of Protopterus annectens. NCBI lineage: Eukaryota > Metazoa > Chordata > Ceratodontiformes > Protopteridae > Protopterus > Protopterus annectens. The sequence goes on from NC_056750.1 coordinate 679,874,594, forward strand.
CCACAAAGACAGAGTTTCTCTAAGGACTAATCCGTCTTTCTTACCCAAAGTGGCATCGCAGACTAACTTAAATCAATCTATTGATCTTCCAGTTTTTTTCCCAAATTATTCTAATAGAGCGGAGCAAAAACTACATTATCTTGATGTTCACCGCCAACTCAGATATTATTTGGACAGAACCAAACAATTTAGGAAATCCGATCAACTGTTTTTATCCTATGCAGAGAACAGGAAAGGCCCTCCAGTATCCAAGGTAACCCTATCTAGGTGGCTGTCTTATGTGATTACATGCATTTATCAACTCAGAGGTAAAGAGTTGACTTCTAGGCCATAAGCCCATTCAACTAGAACACTAGCTACATCTACAGCTTTTCAGGCTAGACTTCCAATAGACACTATTTGTGCAGCAGCCACACGGGCCTCTCCTCATACCTTTGTTTCACATTACAAATTGGACTTGGCATCCAGAAACAGAGCAAATTTTTGGTTCCACCGTTCTCAAGAGTCTGTTCCAATGAGCCACCCAGGATAAAGGTGCTAGGGACGCGGTCCCTTCCAGCAAGAATGAAGGCGAGATTGACAACTTAACATTGAGAAGTTATGTACCTACCATAACGTTCCATGTTAGTTGTCTTCTCTCGCCTTCTTTCTTGCGTCCCTCCCACCATCCCCCTAGCCTGGTCAGACCGAGAAGATTGTTCCTCTTCCTTGAAGAGTCCTGATCCAATTTTTCCAGCTAATTAGCTTCCTAGTGTCACTAGATCAGATTGGTCTTTTTCGAGGGATTATTTCCCCTTCCTTCTCCTCTCCAGTTGGAGGAATATATTGCATAATTTTTCCTTAGCTACCAAACGAGATCTGGGTAGTTATCGCCTTGCATCATGGGATATAGGGTTGCCTCGAGCCGGTAAAATTAGCTCTCGAGCTTTAGTAAGTGGCCGAGTCAGAGCCGAGGATCCGCTCCGAACCCATCCAGCAAGAAAGAAGGCAACTAACATGGAATGTTATGGTAGGTACATAACTTCTCATTTTAGTCCTAGCACCTGGAAGCTCCTATAATCAGAGCAGTATCCCAAGGCTTTCCCTTGATTGTATCTTGTAGTGATACCACCAAACCAATTTAGATGCGTATCCGAATAGGTTTAAGTCAGTTGAACCAGCAGGTTGAGCTCCAAGTTTCACATTGATCTTAAGAGATTTCTTTTATAATGCTGCAAAAGATTCTTCTGTACAAAAATAAAAAGACACTGTGACTATTTGTTCTTTTTCTTCAACTGAGATTCTCCTTTACTGTGTAATTTTTTCAGAAGCTAGGTGAGCAAACTTGTTAAACTGAGGAATTAAGACTGCAAGCTTACATTAACCCAGCTGATGTCCATTACCATAGTGGTGTCTGTAAAAAAACCTCTCCTAACAAATAAAACAAGTCACATAGATAAACCAAGCTATAAAAACTATAAGAAAAAACTGACCAGGCTAGTGTTTTTGCCATGTGATTCCTTAAACTCTTGTGCTAGAGGCTCATGGGATATATGCAAATGAAACCATTAAGGACTTCCTGTGTTTGAGATATGTGGATCTCACATACTCTGTCATGTTATTAGACCGCCGAGGGTGTAAAAGGTTGAACTGGAGATCATGGTCAGAAAGTACATGTTTGTATAAAAATAAATACAAATGAACATGTTTCGGTTGTAAAAGTCCATGCACTTTTGCAGATCGCTTCATCAGACCTACCTTCTAACTATGGTAAGACATTGACTGTCTTTGGGAGTAGTAAATAAAATTTCAATGAATAATCAGGTAAAAAATTCCCTTTTACTCACAGTAATATGAGTGATGTTGAAGCTTCCTTAGGGTTTAGTACTCTGGTTATGAATATGTGAGAGTTCAGTCCAGAGGCTCTGCTGGCATTGAGCCTAATCTGCCATTTTAGTTCTTGCTTCGCCAGTAATCATTCGTTAATCCTTGGAACTCCTCTTTTTCAATCCATCCAGGATATGAAAGAGAAATTTATTATGTCTGTGGGATTTCCTGAGGTGGTAGACTAAAACATTGTTTGGATTTTGGTATTTGATATCATGCAGGTGTTGGGCTATTCCAGTTTTTAATTTGTTCAGTGTTTTTCCAACATAGAATGCTGTGCACTTGGTGCATTGAACTCTGTACATTATGCATTCTTTATGGCAGTTCCTGTAGAACTGGCTGTGGTAGATTTTCTTTGTATTTGGGCAGGTGAACTGGTCATTGCTACTTGGGTGTTTATAGTAGCCAGAATGTTGTTTGTTGGTTGGGAATGTTCCTGGTTGATTTTTCAGGAGAGGGTCATTATCTTTTCTTCCATTCTCAAGTAATTGTTTTGTATTCCAGTTTCTCTTGATACTGAATTTTGGGAGATCTAGCAGAAAACTGCTGATAAGACTGATTGTTGCTGATAATAGTTCAGTTATCCCTAATGATGTTTCTCAGAGTGTAGAAAGTCAGTGGAAAAGGTCAAGGTCATATTGGGTTCCTTTAGGGTGCCTTTATGCTTTCTCCTACTTTGCTGTCCCAAGCCGGGGAATTCAGGGTCAGAGTGCTTGCTTTTGATTATGGGGTCCAGGATGTTCTTGATGAGTTTTATGTTGTACCCTCTTTCCAAGAAATCTTTTTCAAGATTGATGATATTGACCATAAATTCTCTGAGCACCTTGGAAACTCTGGCCAGTCCTAGGCTCTGGGATTTGGTGATCTTTTTTGTAAGAAAGGGGTGGATGCTGGACCTATGAAGCAGAAGATTGGCCCTTGTGGGTTTATGAAAGAAATCCAGCCAGTGGCCTCCTCACCCAAAACCATAAGGCTCAAGACCTCTAAAAAGCTTACACAAAAAACAAAGTATATGTTTCTTCCTCTTATCCCTTCTTTTCATTGTAGTCCCCAGAAGGATTGGTTCAGCTGTGTGTAGGTCATTTTAAAAGCCATTCAGTCTATCCAGGCTTCTTTTCAGCTTCTACCCTAGTAAAATGAAAGAGGATACCTTCTTCCCCTGAAGAAGAAGCTCTCTCTGACTTGAATAATAAGGGACAAAATATAATCCACTGAGACAAGTTTTAATTCCTAAAAACATGCTGTGTAAGCGCTTTTGTCTCGATTCTATGAGCAAGACTTCATCAGACAATACAGAACTAATGTAAACTGCAGCTATTTAGAATGTCACATGCCAAACATCAATTAGCTTCTAAAAGCAAAAGTACAGATATTTAAAAACATTTCAATATGAATACAAATACTAAATAAATAAGCTTGAATAAATAAGCAAATATGAATAAAACTGACCAAGAATAAACATGCACACTGAGGATGGCCCGATTTTAAGAAAATGATATAAAAAAACTTTGTCTAGGTCTTCTAGACCTAACACCACTCTTTAAGTATTCAACTGTGGTATCACCTTTATCATTCTTATAAGAAAAGTGCAGTCCAGGTCTGAACTGTCTGCAAACAGCTAAAGTTAACTTTGAGTATGTGCTTAACTGTTTGAACCAATATTCATTTTCCCCTGGAGAGCACTCTGCTTTGGCTTGTAAGCAGCCCCCCACACACACACACACTCACCTTCCATTTTCTCTCTTATTCCCTTCTGTTAGCAAATAGTTTCCATAACTGATAAATACTGTGTGTTTGTTAATTTAAACTGAGACCACAGTAGCCTACTGATACAAGGTTATCCTGTTTTTCCACCTGAGAAATGATTAAGAAATGACTTACAGTTTCTGTGCAGTCCTTGGTCAATTCTGATTGTTTCTTAAACACAAACTTGTCTTTGCTTTGGCTCATTAGCAGCAGTACAAAAGAACTGCCTGCTCATACCCTTGTTCTCCCCCTCCCCCTTCCCTGTTTATTACCTTAAGCCAATCCCAAAGTTAATAAATATTACCTGTGGCAGGCACCATTTTTAAAACTACAACCACCCTTTGAGCACCTCATGCTCGGCTCTGCCATAGAACTTGTTAAAACTGCCTGAACTGGGGCACAGCTAACTGATAGCTTGGAAATACAGGATACCTACCTGAGTCTCCATATTCACTATCATGTGTTCATTTATCTGTTTACTTTGTTACCTGTTTCCAGCCCCCTCATAAGAACAACTAACAGGGTCTCTACCCGCTTTGCTCCCCATCCTACCCCCTATTCCTTCCTGCCCCCAGTGGTCCTACCTTTATTACACCCACAAACCCCTCCCATCTTTCCAATAGTTAACCACAGCACTAAACCCAACACTACCTCCCCCATCTTCCCATTACTATCACTCCGCCTCTGCTAACATGTACAAGCATACCTTACCTATGCTCACTGCATTCACTCTCCTTGAATATCTTACATACTACCAAAACTCATTCCCCCACTCAACCACTACCACTGTACTACTACTCACACTACCACTCATGTCTCACCCTCACTCAGCTCCCCTCCCACCAACTCAAGAACTATCCCTATGCACCCCGCATATTCTACCAACTATATTACTCAAACATAAAGCATCCCTACAACTTAACATAGGAACCCTCCCACCATACCTATTACCCACAGAGCACAATCATAAAGTTTCCCTAATAAACAAGCACATTCAAAAACTGAGAACTAATAACCTCATGCATATCAAAACTAGCCCTAAGTGGAGACATCCACCCCAACCCTGGCCCTACCATCTCCAACCCCAACTCTTCATAATCAGACTAAAAACCACAACTTCTCCCATTTCACAGCCAATAGAAAGCCAAGTGACTTCCTTCTACTAAGCCTAAATATTAGAAGTATTTCCAAAAAAGTCCATGAACTCCATGCCACCATAGACTTGTACTCCCCAGATATTGTCATCCTGACAGAAACCTGGCTAAAACCTCACATTACCAGTGAGCAAATCCTTCCTACCAGTTTCGGCATACTAAGAGTAGACCGGCTAAACAAGAAAGGAGGCAGTGTAGCTATAATATTTAAACAGCATCTAAATATCCAGATCATAAAATCATCAACTCCACAAATAGGCAATGAAGAAATAATATATACCAACCTCAAAATAAACCAAAACAAAACCATTAGCATAATTGAATGCTACTTCCCACCTGGCCAAAACATCCCTCCACTAGAAAACCTCCTCAGCTGGTCTACCCACCATCTCTCCCAAGAAACTATAATTTTAGGTGATTTCAATATTGACTGGCAATCCTGTTATGGTGACCATCCCAACCCATCATGTAAACCTTCATGGCTTCACCCAACTAGTCCAGTCGCCAACAGGATAAATAAAAAAATCCAGCAAGCACACTACCCTGGATAGGATACTAGTCCATAAGAGCCACCAGTCATATAACAGGCTGCATATCAGATAGCCTCAGTGATCACTCCCCAACATTCCTACTCAAAAAATACCTATACCAAGCTAAACCTGACATCTACCATCAAATACATAAAAAAAATAAACTTTACCTCACTCACATTAATCTCATCCCTTAAAGAATGTAACTGGCATCCCCTAAAGTACCTCAGTCTTGATGATGCAGTTGTATTTTTTAATACTACCTTCCTGAGCATCCTTAGTTACCATGCCCCCATAAGACTTTCCAGAACCAAAGCATGACCCTCCCTCCCCATGGCTATAGAAAACCACTAAGTCAGAAATGAAAAACGGGGATAAAGCCCGAGAGCACTGGCGCAAAACCAAAACCTCCTCAACTAGACAGAAATTCCTAGAACTATGCATTAGTCATAAAGCTAATAAATCAGGACAAATTCCAGTACTACCAGTCTGCCCTAGACTCCTCCCAACACAGCCCCAAACAATTCTGGTCCTCCATAAACTCCATTCTCCACCCAGGTAAAGTCAGTACCCCTCCTCCTAACATCATTCACTCCAAAAATATTGCTACATCATTCAACCCACACTTCACACAAACCATACTATCACTAGCTAAACAACACAAGCGCCCTCACCTCCAACACACACCTTCAACTAGTAATCTCTCCACTGCCTTCTCTTTTTCTCCTGTACCTACCTCCAACATAAAAAAAACTCTTAACTAAACTTAAGCCCACCAAATTAGCAGCGGACGACCTCCCAAGTGAATACCTACGAATCACAGCTGATGCTCTGGCCTACCCGGTATCTATCTTGATTAACCAATCTCTGTCAAAGTTATGTTCCCACACTGTGGAAATTATCACATATAATTCCCCTCCACAAAGGCGGCCTCTCCACACAACTAACCAATTACCGCCCCATAACTATTCTCTCTCCACTCTCCAAAATACTAGAGAGATGCATTCACTCTCAGGTCTCCGACTACCTCCTCACTAACACCCTCCTTTCCAATACTCAGCATGGTTTCCGACCAAACCATAGCACCACCACTGCCTTACTCTCCTTTACTAACACTATCCTTCAGCATAAAAACAATGGCTATCTCTCCTCTGCTACTTTCCTGGACCTATCTAAAGCATTTGACATGGTCCCGCAGAAACAACTCATCTCTGTCCTCAATATCCTATCCTTCTCTCAATCAGTCACCATCTGGTTTCAGAGTTACCTGTCTGACCGCCAACAATCCGTTGTATGGCAGAATGACATATCTCCCCAACTACCTGTCTCTATAGGGGTTCCCCAAGGATCCATCCATGGACCCCTACTCTTCTCTGTTTTCACCAATAATCTAGCCTCTGCCACCAAACATGGCACACTCATACAATACGCAGATGACTCAACCATCATTTGCTCAGCCCAGTCCCTACCCAAAGTGTAAAATGTCACACAGGAAGCCTTTTCCTCTGTTGAAACTTGGTTATCCAATGCCCAATTAATACTCAACCCAAACAAAACTAAACTACTCATCTTCCAACCCACCAAACATACTCAAAACAACTCTTACTTTAACATCACAGCAAAAGACAACACCACTATACACCCAACAGAACACACCAAATTGCTAGGAGTGGAAATAGACAATAAACTAAAATTTGACATTCACATATCCATGACCATAAAAAAGTCCACAAAAAACTAGGAGCGTTATACAGAAATAAGCAACTTCTCACCAAAGCAGCAAAGATATTAGTAGCAAATTTCCACATTATCTCCACCCTATTTTATGCCTCTCCGATATATACCAACCTAAGGCAATGCGATCTAAACAAGCTAGAGATCTGCTACAACAAAATCGCCAAATTTGCCACAAGGGGCATGCTATCATAGTCACCACTGTCTCTCACTTGCTGAAGTGGGCTGGCTTGAACTCCCTCACCTCCTTCAATGGTATCCACTCAAACTCGCCCACAAACTAGTAAACCATCCACTAAATGTCCCATCCCTCCAGAATCTACTCCAACCTTAATGCACCAACAGACCACTAAGATCCAGCAACAAAAATCACTTGCAGATCACTAAAGCCAATAACTCTGCTGGTGAAGCACCATTCTCTTGCGCCATAGCCAAATTATGGAACTCCCTCCCACCCACAATTACCTCTGTACCATCATGCACCCTCTTCGAAACTTTACTAAAAGCGCACCTAAAAACATGCTGGCTATGCCCTTGCAACTCCCACTCTAATATCACACACCTCATCCAACCACTACCTTTCTTTCCACCCCACTAACTACCTTGATTATAGCAAGCTTGGATGCTCATAAGCCTAGTACTTGTTATACAGCAGGAACTTCTTATTGTAACAATTGTTAATGTCTGATGTGAGAGTGTTCGATCTCGCCGTTTGTTCTTACACATGGGTTCGGAGCCGATCCTCGGCTCCGTGTCGGCCGCTTTGCAAGCTCTGCATCGAGAAGAAGCTGGAGACCAACCTAACTCCCACAATCCCCCTCTGCCTTTACCTCAGATCTAGTTTGCCGCTGCAGCGTTCGCATCAGTTTGATGAGCTCGAGCAACCTTAAGCTAAGATTTATATTTTTTCTTATATTTCTTAAGAGATTTTCTTCAGAATATTATCTAAGTGACTGTGTGTGTGTGTGTTTATAGTGTTTCGAGGAATCCTCAGTTCCATATAAAGTTATTTTAACTTTATTAGAGTTTTCCCTCAGGGCCTAACCCCACTAAAGTTACTGGATTGGACATCCTTTTACTGGATTGACTATTGGATTGACCTTTTTACCTGATTTGACAAAACTTATTGGATTAGACATACTACTGGATTTGACTTTATTAAATTTAACCTTGTTACTTTAATAAGATGTCTGAGAAAGCTAAGTCTGGCTTTAAACGTTGCCAATGTGGGCAAAAGATGTCAGTGACTGATAACCATAGTTCCTGCGTCTACTGTCTTGGCCCTCTCCATCTGCAAGAAGACTGTTCAATTTGTCATTCTTTCAGTGGAAGGGTCATGACAGATAGGCGCAGGAAACTTATGGATAGGGGTCTTTTAAAACCTACCTTTCAGGAGGCTCTGGATGCATCAGACCAGGCATCCAAATCCTCGAAGGAATCGAAGACGTCGGAGCCCAGGTCATCGGCTCCGAGCTCTTCAGTTAAGGTTCGATCACCGGTTCCACAGACTTCGGGGCCGAGTGTTGAACTTTTGTCAGTATCCGAGCCTCGAGTCTTGGAACCGGTGACGGAGCTCCCTCCACCGACACTGTTGAGGTCGGCTCCGTCTTCGATTCCTTCGACGCGCTCTTCCAGACCCCTCTCCGACACCGATGTAGACTGCGTGGTGCAGAAACTAATGGAGAATACGGCCTTATCCAAACTCATCTCTGTCTCCTCCCAGTTGGTGTAGAGACTCGAAGGCCTACCCTTATCTCCATCTGTTCCTCCTCCGAAACCTATCCAGTCTTCGGAGCCGGAAGAGGCTGATCTGCTGATTGTGGAGCCCTCGGTGCCAGAACCGTCCTTCTCTCGGTCGGCGCCGTTCACCTCGACTCCGTCGGATCCGGTACCGGAGTCTCGGAGCCGAAGATCCATCCTTGGTTCCGGGACCGAGAGTCAGACCGATGTTTCGGTTCCGACTCTCCCTCTCGGGGCCTCGGCTCGGATCGACTCGGCTCCGTCCTCGGGGTCGTTGCCTTCGGTGCCTGTCTCGGGGATTCTTCCCATTTCCTCGGTACCGGGAGATACCTCGACTCGGGACCCGGGGCCTTCGACCTCATGAGGAAGGTGTTGTCTACCCAGACAACCACATCAGCAGAAACAGCTTCTCCTCCCCATAAAGGACCGTTATCCTCCTCTGCACCCACGGCTACATCTAAGCGTCGAGCACCTGTGTCTCAGCCACCCCTGGAGGGTGCCCCCTCTTCCTCGGAGGCTTCTTCGGATGCTCCCACCGAAGAAGTCCCGAGGAAAAGATTGTGTAAGAGGAGACACTTAGATTCTCCAGAAGAATCATTGACATCGGACACTGAATTAGATGAGTCAGAAGGGTCCCCAAAGTCACCCTCAGAGGATGTCTCTTTTTCTGACATCCTGGAGATCCTAAAGCAGAGAGGTGATTGGCAAGCCCTCCCCCCTTCTGAGGATGAGTCAGTTTTGCTGAAGGCATTCGGTGCTCGCCCTTCCTCCTCCTGGGTCACTCCGCCCTTCGATGAGTTGATGGAGCTGATTGCTCGAAGGGCGTGGGAGACGCCTGACACGGTGGAGCCAGTCCCTAGAAAGTCTAACAAATATATTACTGCCCCTCAGGATAAGGCTTATCTGACAAAGGGAGTGCCAGTGGACGCTATGGTGGTGGCAGCGGCCATGAAAAAGGAGATGTCTGAATCTTCCTCATCTGTCCATCCGCCTAACAGAGATTCTAGGACTATGGACAGGTATGGGAAGCGCATTTTTAGTTCAGCGGCTTTTTCTATGCGATCCCTGAACTACTTCACCCACTTCACACGGCTACAGAGGGATCTAATCAAAGAGTTGGGAGATACCCTCCAGGGTACTACAGATGCTGCTGTTTCAGAAAAAGTTACGGCACATCTCAATACCCTTACATCCATTGTAAACTCGTCCATGAGGCTGATCTCATACGCAGCCGAAGGATCGAGTAGGGCAGCAGCTTCGGCGATTGCTCTTCACAGACAATCCTGGATGCGCTTATGTTCTTTTGCGGAAGCCTTCAAGTCTTCCTTTACTAACGCCCCATTTGATGGTGCCACTCTCTTTGGCCCCAAAATAAAGGAGACCCTTACCCGGTGTGAGCAGGAGGGAAAGACTCTGTCTGCTGTCGGAGTCCGTTTTTCCACCCCATCCAGACCGTACCCCAAAGGGCAACGTGGTGGAAAAATGTGGTTTCGAAAACCCCAAGGATCTTTCCCAGGCACACAGGGTGATGCCCTCTAGAGGCAGAGGAGGGGCAGAGGTGGAAGACGCCGCCCTGGCGGCAGAGGGGTCCATAAAACCAAGGTGACAGGGATACACCCCTGGAAAACCTTTCCAGCACTCCTGAGAGGAGGCCCGACTGTCCTGCTCTGGAGGCAGTCGGGTCGCTTAGCTTTATACCCTCAGGCCTGGCAAAATCTTACATCAGACAACTGGGTAAAAGCGTTGTTACCAGAGGCTACAGAATACCCTTCCTATTGCCCCAATTCCAAAGAGAAGACTCCCAGATGTACCCCCATCTGCGAGACCCTGCAGCTATGGAAATTTCAAAGCTGCTAGAAAAAAGTCATCCAACCAGTCCCAGCGGACCAAAGAGGATTCGGAACTTACTCAAGGTTCTTTTTAGTTCCAAAGAAGACAGGGGACTGGAGGCCGATTCTGGACCTAAGCAACCTCAATACCTTAGTCAAGAAAGAAAAGTTCCGAATGGTCACGCTTCAATCGATCCTTCCATTTTTACAGAAGGACGACTGGATGTGCTCAATAGATCTGAAGGACACATACTACCACATCAAAATGGCCAGGGCGTCCAGGGATCACTTGCGCTTCCGGCTGGGAGCCAGCCACTTTCAGTTTCGAGCCCTGCCCTTTGGTCTGACTTCAGCCCCCAGGGTTTTCACCAAATGCATGGCAGTGGTGGCATCTCACCTGAGACGCCTGGGATTCCAGGTGTTTCCGTATCTGGACGACTGGCTCCTTTCTGCCACCACCCAGCGTCAACTAGTTCAGGCCAGGGATTATACACTACGGCTTTGTGTTCATCTCGGAATTTCCGTAAATTTCGAAAAATCTTCACTACAGCCATCACAGCATATCTCATTCATAGGAGCAGAATTGGATACGCATCATTTAATTCTAAGACTTCCTCCAGAAAGGATAGCCTCACTACAAAGCCACATTTCTCTCCTTCTGTCATCCAGAAAGTCCCCAGCAAAACTGGTTCTGAAGGTTTTGGGTCTCATGGCAGCTTCTCTCATTGCGATACCATTGGGAAGACTGCACATGAGAGTTCTACAATGGCTACTGTTTGCACAATGGTCGTTCCAACAGCTACCTCTGACACACGAAATTCTGATCACAAATACATGCAAATCACACCTAGACTGGTGGCTTCAGACTTGCAACCTTTCCGGTGGAAGACCATTTGTGCTACCCACGCCGACAGCTACGGTGACCACGGACGCTTCCCTGATAGGGTGGGGGGGCATCTTTCAGGGACAGACAGTCCAAGGCGAATGGACCAATTTAGAGTACAATCTGCACATCAATGTCCTAGAGTTGAGGGCAGTGTTTCTAGCGTTTCAACACTTTGCTCCCCTTCTTCCTCTAGGGACTATTGCAGTTCAGACGGACAACATGTCCGTAGTCTGGTACATAAACAAACAAGGGGGAACCAAGTCTTATCAGCTATGCAGAGAGGCCATGAGAATCTGGCAATGGGCGGAGTCCACAGGTCCCTTTCTGATTGCAACGCACATCCCGGGGTCATCCAACGTCATAGCCGACAGGCTGAGCAGAGCAATCCTGTTGCCTCACGAGTGGTCCCTAAAACAGTCAATTGCGAAGAAGATTTTTCGCAAGTGGGGCCAGCCGTCCTGCGATCTTTTTGCGTCTCCATTGAACGCCAAATGCAGGAGCTACTTTGCCCTATTACCCCCTCCAGGGGAATTCCCCAGGGACGCGCTGGTTCACGATTGGACCCCGGGTCTCCTGTACGCTTTTCCTCCCTTTCCCCTGATTGCGAAGTTTCTGCAGAAAGCCAACAACCTGCAAAGGACGATTATCCTCATTGCCCCATTCTGGCCTCGTCAAATTTGGTTTCCCTTTCTTCGGGCACACCGCATTCGGGGACCCTGGATCCTGGACCCGGAGCCAGATCTACTGACCCACTCGTCAGGGGCTCCCCACCCCTCGCTCTTCTCACTCCATCTAGCAGCTTGGCTGCTCTGCTTCCCTACTTAACCAGGTCTGATCTTCTTTCACCTGCAGTTCAGAATATACTAGTGGCTTCTCATAAAGCTTCCACTACAAAGACCTACACTAGTAAATGGAAGCGCTTTGTTTTTTGGGCAAATACACAGCATTTGGATCCTGTTATGGCTCCCTTAAACAAGATCTTGGAGGTTTTAACAGAGTTGTTCCACCAAGGAGCTTCTCCTGCCACTTTAAGAGTGCAATTGGCTGCCATTTCCAATTTTCATGTGGAAGAAGGTGGGGCACTTATTATGGCCCACAGACTTTGTAAGGCCTTTTTAAAAGGATCTTTCCATATTAGACCACCAGTTAGAACTCCTACATCTCCTTGGAATCTGAACCTTTTATGATCTAAATTGATGTTGCCTCCGTTTGAACCGGCTTCCTCTTGTCCATTGAAGTATTTGTCGTGGAAGACCCTCTTTTTGGTGACCATTACATCGGCTAGGCGGGTGTCAGAGCTTCAGGCTCTTTCTATTAAACACCCCTATCTGATCTTTCACTCTGACAGAGTATCTCTTCGCACTAATCCGTCCTTTCTCCCCAAAGTTTGCTCTATCAATCCATTGAACTCCCTACCTTTTTCAAAAATCACTCCAATAAGTTGGAGTATATGTTACACAAGTTGGATGTTCATAGACAACTTAGATTTTACCTGGATAGAACAAAGGATCACAGGAAAACAGATCAACTTTTTGTAGCCTTTGCAGACAGCAGGAAAGGGGTAGCAGTTACTAAACGAACCCTTTCCAAATGGTGAACTGATTGCATTATATTTGTTTATGCTACTTCGGAACAAACTTTACCTGTCAAACCCAAGGGGCACTCTACAAGATCAGTATCTACATCCCTGGCTCATGCAGCTCGCTTACCATTAGACACTATTTGTGCAGCTGCCACTTGGTCTAAACCACATACATTCATTTCTCATTACAAGGTAGACAGGGTTTCTAGGGACAGGGCAACCTTTGGTTCCACTGTGCTCAAGAACGTTCTCCCGTGAGTTCCTCAGGAACATGGAGCTAGGGACGCTACCCATGTGCAAGAACAAACGGCGAGATCGAACACTCTCACATTTAGAAGTTATGTCCTTACCATAACGTTCCATGTGGAGTGTTCATCTCGCCTTTGTTCTTACATTCCCACCCTCCCACCCTCAGGAAGAACGTACAGTTTGGTGCCTGGTTTGGTTTATCCTGCTTATGCATTACGCAGTTGTTGTGTATATATGTGTATATATATATATGTATATATGTATAGGTGTTCTTGCAGTTATGTTGTTTTGGCATGAATGTGTTTCTCTCTCTGACTTCTGGTTTGCTTGCAAACTAGATCTGAGGTAAAGGCAGAGGGGGATTGTGGGAGTTAGGTTGGTCTCGAGCTTCTTCTCGATGCAGAGCTTGCAAAGCGGCCGACACGGAGCCGAGGATCGGCTCCGAACCCATGTGTAAGAACAAAGGCGAGATGAACACTCCACATGGAACGTTATGGTAAGGACATAACTTCTAATTATGTACTTCACAGATAAAGATTCTAGTTGTCTACTGATGTACTATATTCTTCATCTGTAACTATGTTTGTAATTAATTGCTATGTTAATCAAATTGTTAATCGCTATGTAAATCCAATGTAACTGCTGTCTTTTTTAACTGTGGAGCTTTTCTCCCTGGGCCTCCACTGAAAATGGACCTACGTCCAGTCGGACACTCCTGGTCAACAAATGTAAATAAATAAATAACTAGTTTAAAAACTGTACTAAATAATGTGCAAAATGAGCAATTCATTTAAAAGAACAATTCATTTAAAAGAACAATTCATTTAAAAGAACTAACCACTAGTAAAAGCATATATCCCCTATTACCCAGCCTGTCAGTTAACTAATATAATACAAACAATACAGAGAATTTAAGTATTTTCTACTAAGGTTCAGTGATGTAAACATGCAACAAATGTACAGTAGAAATTTTCAATTCAATTGAATGCCTATAATGTACCAGGGCTAAATGATTTATGTTCAAAAACTGAAGAGTCTGCAGAGGTAATTGAACATTTCTTCTGTACATAAAATCAGGCCATCCTCTGTGCATGTTTATTCTTGGTCAGTTTTATTCATGCTTGCTTATTTACTTAGTATTTGTATTTATATTGAAATGTTTTTAAATATCTGTACTTTTGCTTTTAGAAGCTAATTGATGTTTAGCATGTGACATTTTAAACAGCTACACTTTAAATAGCTGCATTTTACATTAGTTCTGTTTATCTGATGAAGTCTTGCTCATAGAAGCAAGACAAAAGCGCTTACACAACTTGTTTTTAGGAATTAAAACTTGTCTCAGTGGATTATATTTTGTTCCTTGGATTTGTCTTGCCACCTGTGGTTGTTTTTCAGCATTTGTTGCAGTTATTGTTTACAAGTTTGAATAATAAGGACTTAAACTGTGCCTCTCAATTATTTCCCCTAGTCTTTGTGAGTCTAAATTTGATGGCACTATTTCCTCAAATTCTCAAAATAAGGAAATCTCTTTTGGCAACAGTCTTCAACATGAAAGACTTTAACTGGGAAGGTAAGGATGTCTGAGTCTTGAAGAAGATATGAGCTACTTGGTTTGGATTACTCAAAAGCTATTGCCATCTCTCCCCTCCTTTCATAGGGACCTAAGAGGATGACTTTAATGCAGATGCTGTCTTTGTGGACTATCACCCCTCCCCCCCTCCCACTGTAAAAATCTGACTGAAATTACAGAAATTATTCTGCACGAACACTACTGCAGACCCTGCTATAAAATCTTTTGATGGGGACAAAAGTTTAAAATCTTTTTTTCCTCTGCCACTCCTTTATCAAATGATAAGGATCGTTATGCTTTGATGGCTTTGGCAAGAAATTTTATGCATCCTTTTCTTTGGCTTTCAGGGCAATGAATTGTTAAGCACGTATGTCTAAATATTTGTCAGTAGTGTAGCTTGAATAAGGTGAAGAGTGCAGCTGTCCCTGTTGCCAAGTGTTGATGGGGTGTGATCAGCCAACCCTGATCACTCTTTAATGCATCAGGTTGCTGTATTCCAAAAGAAAAAAAATTATTTTTTTACACTTAAATGAGAGGAAGTGGGTTTGTGACAGGAAGCAGAAATTGGGCATGATTGGCAGAGCAGGAGGGAAGGGAGCATGTCTTTGATCTTGTCAACTGGCTCATGTTCTAGTAGAAGAAGAGGAGTTTTGTCTTTACTTGAAGAGGGGGAGAGGGGTATAATGCGGGTATGGATGGCAGGAAGCAGTTTTTTTTTTGGTCTTCACTTGAGAGCTTAATTGCTAGGGTGCTATTTTGTGGTACCGGCACAGGGCACTTCCAGCTGAGTTTCTGATATTTGTTATCCATTTTTGTAAATGTGCACAGTCCTCTCTAGCCTTTCCAATTCAGACTAAATCTAATTTACTTGATATGCATAACTCGTTTTCCCAACTCACAAAGTCTTCTTATAATGTTGTTAATGCTTTTTCCACGGATGCTGCTGCTGCTGCTAGAACAGTTAGAAATCCCTAGTTAAACTGCAGACATTCCTTGAAGACTCCACTTTTTAAATACCTCACTTGATAAAAATCTTCTTTTTGGCAATTCTTCACCATAGGTTCTTAAGAAACCGAGAAATCAGTAAATTGATGTAGGAATTAAAGTGACTGTTTTTCTCTCCAGTACCAAAGCATTAAAGAAATTATCCCTCTAATCCTGGACTTATCTTTTGAAA
Source organism: Protopterus annectens (assembly GCF_019279795.1). Lineage (NCBI taxonomy): Eukaryota > Metazoa > Chordata > Ceratodontiformes > Protopteridae > Protopterus > Protopterus annectens. The sequence continues at coordinate 679,890,657 of NC_056750.1, forward strand.
GCCATTTTAATATTTCCAGCAAAAGGATTCTAAGGAACAGTTTAAGAACAAAAGAAAGGCTGACAGAAAAAGAAAAGAAACGTTTTCGGGTATCTTTTGAAAAGAAGAAAAGTAGTCATTATCTGTGTCTTTGAACTCTTTCTCCCTCATCACCACCCCAGTGTTCAACCTCTAATTGCAAGCAGCCCCTTCTGCTGCTGCCTTTTTTGGAAACTTACAACATCAAATGCTTGGGTTATAAAAATAATTCACCATGGTTACAAACTTCAGTGGGCATTCCTTCCTATTCAGGCTGGGATCCCTTCTTCTTTCAAATAATCAAATTCATCTTTTCCCTCAAATTATTTCCGATCTGTTGTATTGAGTAGTGATAAGAACTCAGTCCCCACTTCCAACAAAGGAAAGGCTTATATTCAGAAATGAAGGAACCCACAGACCTATTTTAGACTTGTAAAATTGGAATTCCTGTTTCCTGGTTCCAAAATTCAGATTCCTAACCCAACAACCCCCTTTCCTCTTCTGTCATCTAAGGCTTTTCTGGGTCACTCTAGACCTCAACAATGCCTCTCTGCACATTCGTATTCACAAAAACAACAGATGTTACTTTAGATTTTTGCATCGGGATTACACTGTCACTTGAGATGTTTATCTGGTCTTTCAGTTGACATATTTATCTGGTCTTTCCAGAGACCCAAGAGTTTTTACCAAGTACTTTGCCCCAATTTTAGCCTTTTACAGAATTAAATATTCCGTTTTACCCTTACTTGTCTGATTGCCTCATTACAGCTTCTTCAGCCCAAGACAATCTGGCATCTCTCTGCTTTAACATGCATTGTTCAATAATCTGGTCTTCAAGCTAAACTTGAAGAGTCAAGCTTAACTACTGCTCACAGGGTAGTATTTCTAGGTGGTCTTCTGGATACTTACTCCTTTGACAGTCTTCTTACCATCACAGTTTCATAAATTTGTCTCATCAAAACATGCCCACAGCAAGAGATTCTGGGTTATATGGCCTTGTCTCTTCTTATGTTCACCTTTTCCAGGCTCTTTTTGAGAAAATTCAGTGGTTCTTCAAATCCATTTGGACCTAGTTTCTGCATTCTTTATCCTTCTCAGTCACGGTTTTCAACTTCGTCAAGAAAGAGCTCAACTGATGGACCTACTAGGACTTTGTAAATCCAGGTCTTACTCTTTCTTCCCCCTTCTCCTTCTCAATCACTTACCACAGACTTAACAGACTATACTTAGGGCTATGTCTCCGTGTGAAGGTCCAGGTTATGTGAAAGCTTGTCTTCAGACAAAAGCGCATAAATCTCAAGGAAATGATGACCATGATAAAAGTTCTCAAAGCTCTGAATCAGTTGTGAATACCGGGACCATGCCTTTTAACTGTCCCGTCAGAAACTACTGAAATTACGCCATAAACGGGCTTCTCCAAAATACCAGTTGGCATCTTTAAGTTATAATCTTTCAGCTTTTTTTTTTCTTTTTAATGTCCATCGCAGCCCACAGTTTTAAGGTTAGTTTTCCTTTTTTAACTGTAGCCAGAAAGGTGAACCAACAGGCAAGAGCCTCGCAAGACAACACAATGAAAGAGAGTAGCAATCGCAGTTTAGAAAGTGAAGAAAAAACAAGTATAACAGAATGCAGCATTTTCTTTTTGGAAAAATAAAAGAACTGAGGAGTAATAAAGAAAGAAAGCATACAGCAGGCATATTTGAGAATTTACAAGGGTAGAGATGGGACCCGGTTCTTTAAAATGTAAGGTAAATTGCTAGATGTGGATGTTGGTGTTTGTAATATATAAGGATAAACTATCTTGTGTAGTGAAACCAAAGACATTTTGTAGAATTTTTCAGTACATTCCTGATGTATATGATAATTTAAGCATCATACAAAATAATCAATACTTATTTAGAACAGATAGATTTAACACTAATGAGGTTAACTGCTTTTCTCTCCCATTTGCCATCTTACATTATGTACTCCATTGTAAGTGGTTCATTTTTTTTCCCTTCTCTACAGATTAGTTACGGAAGGATACTAGTGAATGGAATTATTTGCTGACTGATAGTCTTGGTCATTGCATCATGACTTTTTTTGACACATTAAACATTTGTTATTCTGTCATGATTTTCAAGTTTGTTATGATTTTCATGTAAGCTGCATCTGAAATGTTTGGATGTTAACCATATTAAATGGAGTACTGTTCATCTGAAAAGTAGCTTTCTGTTTTAGGGGTGCTAGTTGCATGCACCCAAAGTATGTGTGATTAATTTGGGCTAGAGTCATTATTTTGGAAGTGTAGCTTAACGTTGCACATGAAAGTTTCTCCTCAGTATGTACAGTTTTATAGCAACACCAGGTAACTTACTCATAACAATTCTGTTTACTTACTGCTACAAAGCTATATTTTTTGAAAGGTAACAATGCTAAGTGGCCAATGCTTAGTTAAATAAGATTATAACACACTGTTTCTTGTCACTCATTGCCTAAGAGTAGTACTTCTAATTTGGTATTCCTATAGGACAGTAACTTGTTTGCTTGTTCATAATTTTGCCATTTTCCTATTTTTTTTTTTCACACCATTCTCTTTCTGTTTTGTGTAGTGTTTATTGTGATAAAATGTAATGCTTGCACTCATGTTACTATTAATAATTACCCAAGCATGATTTCAGAACATTTGCAACCAGTGTTGTGTATATATGGCTAGGGGATCCCCTTTCTGAAATATATTGCTTTCCAAATAAGGACTGCTGGGTGCTAATACTTTCCATGGTCTGATAGCCTTGTATGTTTTGGGAATGGTGTAGTTTGTATAGACAGTTTTGAAGTAGTCATTTGTAACTATTTTTGGCGAAATGAATCCTTAAAAAGTGATGTGTGAATGTATTGGTACTGTCAGAATGTTGCTTACAGTTTTTAAGGTTAAATGTCAAGTGGTACCATTTAACCTGTCTCAGGTTCTCCTGTGCAAACACCTAATTCTGTTGTTTTATTTATGAAATACGAATACATTATTCACTCATCCCAGTGGCTTCTCCTTCCTCGTCCTAGTTCCTTCAGCAGTAATATTGTCATAAATGTTTGATTTATGGGGTAGTCTTGATGCTTGTGCCCATGCTTAGCTTCAGAGTCATATTAGTCAGCTTAATGCGGTAAACATTTACATTAAAATAAGAATTTATGTAATATGCAAGTATTTCTTTTTCAACACCTTCATTAAATTATCACTTAAGACATAGGTAAACATATATAAAAGAAAACATAGGTAAATGTACATTATATGAAAGAAAACAAACCATATTAACAAGTTTCCATGTGCACACATTCTCTATAACAGGTTCTTTTTTATAATTATCAGTCCAGCATTACATACATTGCTCAGTTCCAGCCTTCACTTAAACCTCTCTCCTAATTCTAAACATTATTTAGAGTATATTGTTTCCATAATTTCCATTTATTTCTATGTAATTTGCTCCTTCCCTTTCCTGAAGATCCCGCTTCCATTTCTTTTGTCTCTATTACAATAATCAATACTTAAAGTACAGTTGATTTAGACTTTTCTTTCTATTTTCCAGTATTTTTTTTTTTGGCAGCCACCAGAATTAAACTTAACAAGGCCTTACTATATCCAGGCAATTCATATCCTGTGCCCCTACTTAAAATAATTTCTTCCTTAGTTACACCTATTTGCTCACCCAATATTTCTGACAAAGTACTTAGTAGGGAATCTTTAAAATCTGTCAACTTGTTATACTCCCAAAATATGTTCCCAGTTGCCAGTTTTATCCCCATCACACCTACAGTATTTGCTGTCTTCCTGAGGAAACAGTCTTTGAAGTCTGTTTGGGGTATAAAAATGCCTATGCAAACACTATAAGCAAAAATGTTACACCTTCTGGACTTTGTTGCATATTTGGGAGCTATATATATCTCTCCCCATAGTTGCCTTGTAAATTGCTTATCTGATCTCTTTTTCCAATCTTGTCTAACCTTCTTAAATTGATTCTTGCTATTGTGTACTATCTTACATGCCTTATTAATCATTCTTTTTTAACAGCAACTTCTGTTCTAGATGCTACTAAAACCTCAGCCAGAGCAGGTATTTCACTTAGGATTCCCCTATCCATTTCCTTTGCCTGTACTCTGCTATCATTCCCTGGTAATAAAGGCAGTCTCTTGCCTGCAGTCCAAGTATCTTTTTGACCTCATCCCATTATGTTACCTTTCCCTGTCAAGTTATGTGCTCTAAATACATTGGTTCATTTTCCAGTTTCCTCCAGTAAATTCCAGCCTCCCTTGCCAATTCTCTTTACCCATAGCTGCAGCCATCCCTGTTGGTAACATTGCCTTTCTCCATTCTCATGTTGGTTTAGTTCACAGAATATTTTCTGCTAATTTATGAATGTAATATTCTGCTTGGCTGTTATTATTCCCCTTAAAGATCTGCATCCAGAATCTCATTCTCTACTTATTTCTTGAATTTGCCCCTTGCTTCATTATCTGCACTCTCTGCTGTGAATTATAACCTCCTACTTGTATTCTGTATATGAACCTTAATTGTGTATCTCTAAAACTTTCCTTCAAATCAGATAATCGTAAACAAACGTATTCTATTGGAAAAATCAATATATCCGAATTAACTCTTGCTCTCTCTATATCCAAGGTGAATTCCTTCATTTCTTCATTAATTATTGTCCACAACTTCTCCTGGGGTTGATAAAAAATTCCTGGTCTCTATATAAAGCTAAAGAACTAAAACATTTTTCACAGCTTGTATCTTACCATCCATATTAATAAACAAGAAATGTCAGTTTCTCAGTTTTTGCATCGTCTTTTGTTTAGTATCTTCCCTCAAATCCGTAGGTGTCATAACAGAAGCCTTTTTAATCCATACTCCTATATACATAATTTCATTGTGACCCCATCAATATGTGTATTGCTGAACTAATTCTTGTGCAAGTACATAACTTATGGTTATAGCCTTTGTTTTATCTTCATTAATTTTGTATCCTGGCAAAACTGAAACATTCTCAAAATGTTCGACAATACTGAGATGTCCATTACTTGATTTATGAGGTACAAAAGATCACCTGCAAATAAAGCCAACTTTTCTTGATTACCATGCCAATTATATTGTTGAATTTTTGAGTCACTTGTCATCTTTTACAGTGGTTCTAATTATAACATAAATAACTAAGGGGAAAGAAAGCAGCTCAGCCTGGTTCCTCTGTTCAGACAGAACTTAGAGAGTAGCCCTCCCACTTTAATTTCTGCCTTCTATCCTTCAGATATCCTCTCGACTAACAGTATTATTGTATCAGGGAATACATATACTTCCATTGCCCTACTCATAAAATCCCAGCTTACTCTGAATGTTTTCAATGCATCAAGACCCATTAACAACAGCTGTATTTTCTTGCTTTCTGTTTCTGTCTGGATCATCATTATTCTGTTAATGTTAAATGTTTGCCTCTCGTCCACAAAACCGCATTGATCTATATCTATCAGTGTTGGCATCACTGTTGCCATTCTTTTATCAAGTGTAGACATAAACACTTATAATCATAGTATAAAATTGAAATGGATCTATATAAAGCTGTACTGGTCTGATCTTTACAGTCTTTAGGTGTTAGAGCCACCACAGCTTTCTTCCAAAATGTTGGTGCTTCCCCTCCTTTTAAGATACTGTTAAACAAAACCTTCCAGATCTTTATCACTTTCTTCCTTGCTAAATTACAGACTTCCACAGGAATGCCATCTGTTCGTGAAGACTTTCCTGCAGATTGATTAGACATCACTGTTTTTATCTCATCTCCTCCCATCTTAACAGTTAATTGTTGAGCGTTATCTACCTCTAACCCTTGGCATAATTGAGTCTTCCATAAATATTTCCATTTATGCTGTTTCTCGATTTCCACATTTCTCTGCTTTGTGCAAATGTTCATAAAAATTCCAAAGTATCTCTAATACCTCTACAGGATCTCCGATTATTTTCCTTGTTGGTAGGTACCCTAAGTTTGGTGTCATCCCTTTCACTATGTTGCCCAACTCATTGTGGTAAATGTTTTTGTGCTCTGGAATTGTTATAGTTATAATCAGGAAAGTTGTTTAATAGCAGTCTTTCTAAATGTGTGTATTTTATCTAGAGACTGCCTTATTTGCTCTTTAGCACTCTGCAATTGTGCCTCTTGTTTTGTGAGATTCCCTGCATTTTGTAGTACTTTAATGATTGTCAGCCACTCTAAATAATTTGTAATACTCCTAAACCATATGTCATTCTCATTTATTTCAGCCCTATTTTTAAACTTCATTTTCATTTTATTCCACTCACTAGCTATAACTTAAGATGAAATTTCCATCTTCCCTAATAACTCTTGCATAATTTCCACCAACCATTCCTTAAATTCTTCTCTTATTAACAGGAAGGTAGGAAAGCAGTAGTGTCTCATTTTTAAGGGTCTATATTATAATACAAACATTTGAAATGTTGGGTGTTCTAATATTGACCTGTTTTCAGCGAACGCTGAAAATATCGAAGTAACAGGAAATCGAATTCTTTCCTAGGGAAAGAATTTGGTTGTCCATTTCTGTTGCTTCGGTATTTTCAGTGCTCTGGTGGAAAGTTACGGGTCGGGTTCATGTAAGTGTGCGATTGTGTGGACGTGAGGGTTAGGGCAGGTTAGGTGAGTTAGGGTTAGGGTGCGGGTGAGGTGACTGTGCAATAGTGACGGATGATCCAAGTAGCCAATGGTGGCTTCCAAGGAGCGGCAAAAAACAAATCTGCTGACTTTCATAAATTCCTATTATGAAACTTATTTTCTTTAATTTAACTAACCCAAAATAAGTTTTTCACATATCTCTGATGTCCAGTGATGGGAATGAGAAAAAAATATAATATATATAGTAGTATGCATCGCTAGCAATAAAAAATAGGCAATGTCATTACTAAAATTTCATTTCTCAAAACAGGAATATAGCAGAACAATTACTAAGTGACAATAAATGTCAAGGCTCCATGTCTTGCATGGTCACATTCGTACCTCAATAAATTCACATGGTGACTGCCTATAAGTTTTTCCTGAGAAGAGTATAGGTATGTTATTTCACTCTAGCAATATATGCAAATTTCAGACTTCATTTCATCCATCCAAAGTCAGTATATATAAGTTTCTGACTTCATCCCATCTATTCAAGATCAATAGGGAACTTTTACTAGAATTCCACCATCTCTGTTCAGATGTTTATCATATTGTCCAGTTTTGTATTAATGAAACCAGAGCAGGAAAGATATGGGCATATTAAACTAAAAATAGCATATGTCAACAGCATCAAATCTTCTAATCTTGACACTAACATAATCAAACTTAATCTTATAAAACAAAATAATAAGTATGTTATTTCACTATCGCAATGTATGCAAATTTCAGACTTCATTCCATCCATCCAAGATCAATATGTATAAATTTCTAACTTCATCCCATCCATTCAAGATCAATAGGAAATTTTACTAAGATTCCACCATGTCTGAACATGTTCCAACGTTTAGTAACAGTAATTTTAGTAATGGAAAAGTAAATCTGGAGACGCGCAATATTAACTTTGTGGATAATTCACGTATTGAAAGTGAAGTTCAGAAACTCTCAGCAGAGCAAGAACTTCAAGGTTCTGACAACATTTTAACTAACACTACTGAAACATCTACTTCAGGGACTATACCTAAATTAAAGGGTGTCCACTTACCAGTCACCACTAATTTTCCAATTTTTCTGAAGCAGAATTATTATACAAGCAACAGATCACGAAGTCAGGACCGGCAGAGGAAAAAACCCCTGATGTGAACAAATCGTTGGTGGTGAATATATCCAGATGTGTTTTAACAGCAGCTGAAGAGTCAATATTGCAAAAAGGTTTGACTTTTATTCCCTCTTTTAGATCTGATTTAAGTGAATTCATCATTGATCTAAAATATTTTGGTCGAAATGTTACATTGAAGAACATATTTGGTAATAAACAGGAGCTCAACAAGAAACCAAGAAAACCTAGCACATTTGTACCTGTTAGCCATCCGGTAGTTGAGTTATTTACAAGATTATGTACCAATGAAGTAGAGAAATTGAGGTCGGATCCCCGTACCAAACATTTCAGTAACATAACCTCAGAAGAGAGGGAAGCTATTCAGCATTTACAACATAATAGAGAAGTTATACTGAAACCAGCAGACAAAGGTGGAGCTATTGTAGTTATGGATTCCTCATGGTATTTCAGTAAAATGGAAGAAATGTTAAAGGATTCAAAAACTTATACTGCTGTTACACCTTTGGATGTAAATCGAGCTATACATAAAGTTAGATCATATCTACATGATATGGTTTTACAAAGGCAAATTGACTTAGATCTATTTAACTTCCTAGATGTCACCAATCCTACAGTTCCCAGTATTAATGGCTTACCGAAGATGCACACAAAGCTTCAAGATCCACCACTACGTCCTATTGTTTCCGGCCAAGGTTGGATTACAGAAAATATGTCTCTATTTGTAGAAAGAGAACTGAAAGAAATTTTAAAGAATCATGGTACAGTGTTAAGAGACACAGATGACTTCCTTCATAAATTGCATCCAGTGATGGAAGCAATAATGGATAAATCTAGCCTTCTTCTTACCACATTAGATATCAATAGTCTTTTTACTACCATACCAAATGAAGCAGGTATAAATTCAATAAGAAGTCTAATATCTGCAAGGAAGAATGCATTAGAGACTCGAACTATTTGTGACCTACTTGAGTTGATTCTGGAGAATAACTTTTTCTTATTTGGTGAACAAAACTATTTACAGAAATGGAGGTGGGGGGTGCCATGGGCACACCCTGTGCCAATAGTTATTCAAACCTAGTTCTAGTTCAGTGGGAGTTGGAATTAGTTTTAAATACTGACAACCCATGGTTTGATAACATTCTGTACTATGGCCGTTTTGTAGATGACTTGTTCATCTTATGGAAAGGAAGTACAGAGCAATTTCAACTCTTCCATAATTATTTGAATACAACCACCTCGTTCTTGACATTTAGCTCTAAATATTCTAAACACACAGTATGCTTTTTGGATGTTAATGTTATGCTCAATGAAATAGGAGAACTAGAAATTGAACTACACAGGAAAAGTACCTGGCGTAACCATTACCTGCTGAAAAGCAGTATGCATCCTAGACATATTTCCAGAAACATCATGAGAAATGAAACTAATAGGATTTATAAAAGTTGTAACTGAGAGAACACACGTAATAGAGAGGTGAGTCTTTTACAGGAAAATTTGAAAGAAAGAGGCTATAAGGGGAAAGAGTTGAGGTTACCAACGCAGGAAAAGGAAGATAGGAAGAAGGATAAAGACACACTGACCAGATTTGCTTTAACTTATAGCACGGATAACTATCAAATTCAGTAAATAATTCAACAGTTTTGGCCCATTCTAACGCAAGATTCCCAGTTGAAAGATATAGTGGGAGAGAGACCACGTTTCTGCTATAAAAACAAGAGGAATCTGAAAAGATTATTGTGCACAAATACACAAAAGATGAAGCGGATTCAAGTACAGAAGGGGACTTTCATGTGTGGCAATTGCAATATTTGTACTCTGATAGATAGTAGCAACAAGTTTGAGCATCCAAGAACGAAGAGACTTTATACATTTGATGTCAAAGCAACCTGTACCACGAGCAATGTTGTTTATCTGGCTACATGTAGATCATGCTAGTCATTTTATGTAGGCAAAACTAACCAAATGCTTAAGAAACACATAGAGGCATCAAAGGGACATTGTGATCCAAGATGTTCATAATGCCCTAGCTAATCATGTCAATCAGCATAAAGCTCACTTGTTTTCATATAAAGCTATAGAGACCATAGATATTGGCCCCAAAAAAGGGGATATTGAGAACATAACTGAACTTAGGGAAACCAAATGGATAATAAACCTTAGAGCTGATCAACATCCGGGGTTGAATAGTGTTATACCGTTGAAACCTGTCTTGAAGAGATGCAGATCGACCATGAGCTAACAAGATCATAAGTGATGAATGATAAATATCTGGAGAGACATGGTGGAATCTTAGTAAAATTTCCTATTGATCTTGACTGGATGGGATGAAGTTAGAAATGTATACATATTGATCTTGGATGGATTTAATGAAATCTGAAATTTGCATACATTGCTATAGTGAAATAACAATAACATACTTATTATTTTGTTTTATAAGAGCATTTATATCCTAACAGAAGTTTGATTCAATTTGATTATGTTAGTGTCAAGATTAGAAGATTTGATGCTGTCGACATATGCTATTTGTAGTTTAATATGCCCATATCTTTCCTACTCTGGTTTCATCAATACAAAACTGGACAATATGATAAACATCTGAACAGAGATGGTGGAATTCTAGTAAAAGTTCCCTATTGATCTTGAATGGATGGGATGAAGTCAGAAACTTATATATACTGACTTTGGATGGATTAAATGAAGTCTGAAAGTTGCATATATTGCTAGAGTGAAATAACATACCTATACTCTTCTCAGGAAAAACTTATAGGCAGTCACCATGTGAATTTATCGAGGTACAAATGTGACCATGCAAGACATGGAGCCTTGACATGTATTGTCACTTAGTAATTGTTCTGCTATATTCCTGTTTTGAGAAATGAAATTTTAGTAATGACATTGCCTATTTTTATTGATAGCGATGCATACTACTATATATATTATATTTTTTGTCATCCCCATCACTGGACATCAGAGATATGTGAAAAACTTCTTTTGGGTTAATTAGATTAAAGAAAAGATGTTTCATAATAGGAATTTATGAAAGTCAGCAGATTTGTTTTTTGCCGCTCCTTGGAAGCCACCATTGGCTACTTAGATCATCCATTTATTGTTCGTGCCATTTTTCCTTTATTGAATATTAGAAATATGTAAAGAACTGCCTTTGTGATTATTTGACAAGTTTTTCAATAAGAATACATGAAGGCTAGCAGATTTGTCTTTTGCTGTTTTTTGGAAGCCACTACTGGCTGTTTAGTTCACCTATTTTGCATATTCTGACTCCAATACATTAGTGTGAGGCATGCTTCTAAGTATGCATGAAAGCTAGCTGCTTCATCTGTTACTTCTTTTGGAAGTGCTATCGGTTACTAACATCACCTACTTTGCATATTTCCTTAGTACTGAACATTAGCAAGCTGTGTGAAGCATCCATTTAGAAAATGGGATTGTTAACCCGGTTTATGCAAATCAGATGGAGAAATCCAAGCATGGAATGGCTGGAACTTTGGTGTTGATATTCTCACTGGGTGAATAATTTTGACTGGCTTATATATACAAATGAATGTCCCATTTGATTATTCGATCTGAAGAAGAACTATTCAAAAGCGCTTATCGTTGGACAAGGGACTTAATTTTTTATTATTTTTGTTCTTATTTTGTTTTATTTCATTTTTTTCATTAAATTCTGAATTTTAACAGAACTTTTACTACTGGATTGCACAGACAGTGTATTTGCTTTTCAGCACAGTGTTAGCCTGGGTGAACCAGCTGTCTTTTGGTTTGTGTGTTTACACTGATTGGTGTCTGTTCTTTTATCATCCTTAATCCCCTTCCAGATGTGAAAATCAACCTGTGTGCTTTCAGAACCCGAACTTTTAGTCATAAGACTGCCTTTAAATAAAACTAATTTATACACTATTCTGTTAAATGCATTTAAGTATTAAGGCTACCAGGGAAGCTGTTTTCTCTTATTCTCCTCCAATAATTTCAAACTTTATTTTTAACTGCTTGCCCTTGCGTCATTAAATTTTGCATTTCCCTTAGCAAACAATGCTCAAAACTTTCTAGATGAATTGTTTGCACCTGTAGACAACTTGTCTTCATGGAAGTGCAGTCAGCAATGAGAGAAAAGAAAAAAAAAATGCTAACAACTGTGCAGATGCAGCAATCTTTATTAATTTCTTTCAGCATGGAACAGAATATACAACTGCTTTTAGCTGTCGACGTCTTGACCTCTGCTGAGCATTTGCTAATGGAGGAAAAACAAGCTAATGTTATTGCATGTGCAAGAAATGCAAAAATAAACGGAAACATCTCAGTTCTTCATATAATCAGTGCATTTTTACACCCAAACCCCACCCCAGTGTCCTAAGATCACAGTATATTTACTTACTTTCTTAGAAGAAAACATTTTATATGAAGTTGTTCTCTCTCGCTGTTCATCTTACTGATGGGTTCGGAGCCGATCCTCTGCTCCGACTCTGCCAACAGCAAAACTCAAGGTCTTCAACCAGCTTGAGGCCAACTCCCTATCCCATGATGCACCCTGATCTTCCCCCAGATCTCATTTGCCGCTGCAACTTGATTGGAGGTTCACCATTTCTGGCCAGTGAATAACTTTTCTTCTCTACATATTATAGCCGTTATATTAGCTAAAACAGTCATTTAGCCATTTTACATACAGTGTGTAGTTTGTATTTTGTATTTATATCTTTTCAGTACTTAGATTATATTAGTCTTTAGGGACGTTTTTTTTTTTTTTTTTTTAGGCCTTCTCTTCTCCCTATTGCTATTTAAGCTAGCTTAATAACAGAGAAATTAGTGGCCATGTTTTTAGGCCTTTTTCCTCTTGATGATCTTTAGATAAGAGTGTGTTTGATAGACTATATAGCCCTTTTGTTCCACAGGGCACAGAGTTTTTCTTCTTATATTACATTAGAGTGTGTTGTATTAGACTTTTAGCCATTCTTTTTTACAGGGCACATAGTCATCTTTAATACTAATATTATAGTAAAAGTTAGTGGCCGTGTTTTAAGGCCTTTTTTCTTGATTATGAGTGATATTATACTGTGTGTGTGTGTGTGTGTGTGTGTGTGTGTGTGTGTGTGTGTGTGTGTGTGTGTGTGTGTGTGTGTGTGTGTGTGTGTGTTAGTGTGAAATTGCAGCCCTTAATTTTATACAGGGCAAATAAATATTTTCAGTGTCAGCTTAATTCCTAAAGCCTTTTTTTTTTCACAAGGCTTTACTAGCTTTTTGTGTGAATCTTTGTTACTGGTTTTTGATGTTGTTGTTTGTTGAAAATGTCTCTGCAGGAGAAGGAAAAAGCCAACTCTGGCTTCAAAAAATGCCCTAGAAGTGGGCAAAAGATGTCCATAACTGATGGACATACTGAATGTGTTTATTGCTTGGGTGAGGTTCACATGCAAGAAAGCTGTTTATATGCCACTGCTTCAGCTCAAGAGTGTTGTATGAAAGAAAGAGAAAATGAATGGATAAAGGTCTCCTTAAATCCTCTTTTCAAGAGTCACGGGATAAGTCAGACAAGCACTCCAAAAAGACAGAACAAACAAAGACTCCAGCCACGTCAAAGTCCGCTTCTAGTAAACTTCAACATCGATTCCACAGCCTTCGGAACAAACGGTCATTATGGTTATGAGCTGATCCCCGACCTTGGAGTCAGTATCTCCTACCTTAAAGTCCCCTATATTGCAATCAGTGGCTTCGTCACATTCCTCACGGACCTCAAGTAGACTGTCTGATTTGGATGTGGACCGCGTGGTGAAGAAGCTTCTACAGATACAGCCGCTGGCAAAAATTTTATCGGCACCGACCCAGGAGGCTTCAGAGCTGACCTTAGTTCCTCTTGCACCTTCTGTTCCTCCTCCGATCTGCATGGATGTTTTGAAGCCGGAGAGTGCAGAACTGATGATTTTGGACCCTTTGGGTCCGACATCTTCTATAGGTTTTTTGCCCATACTGTCCTGATACCTTCGGCGCCGACTGAGTAATCTCTGGGCTGACGCTCACCATTCAGGTCCGGGGAGGATAGTAGGACCAACTTGGTGCTGACTTTACCTCTCTGGGCTTTGGCTCAAGTGAGTTTGGCCCTGACCTCTGGCTCAGAGCCCTCTGTATCGGTGCAGATGATTTCCACCAGATCTTTGGATCAAAGAGATTCCTCTCATCGGGACTGGGGGGCTATCAAGGCTGTGAAGAGGTCTTTGTCCACCCTGACGATCACTCAATCAGTTCGAGCAGCTCCCTCTCTGAAAGTACCAGTGTCTGCCTCTTCATCACACGTTCCATTGAAGTGTACAGATCCTGAGCCTCAGGAAGCTGCATTGGGTGAGCCATGTTCTTCCGAGACCGCTCCAGAAGCCCCCCACTGAAGAAGTGCCTAGGAAGAGAAATTGCAAGAGGAAGCATCTGGACTCCCCTCAGGAGTCAGTCACTTTGGATACTGACTTGGATGAGTCAGAAGGGTCCCCACAGTCCCCCTCAGAAGATTTCTCCTTTGCAAAGAGATTCTTAAACAGAGGGGTGTTTGAAAATCCCTTAACCCTTCTGATGATGAGTCAGTTCTCCTGAAGGCGTTTGGCTCTCAACCCTCCACCTCTTGGATGTATCCATCCTTCGATAAGTTGCTTGAATTACTCACTTGAAGGGCATGGGAGTCCCCAGACACCACGGAGCCCTGTCCCTAGGAGGCCTAACAAATTTATAACTAGCTACCAAGACAGACTTTACCTTACTAAAGGAGTACCTGTTGATGCTATGGTGGTGGCAGCAGCCACCAAGAAGGAATTATTGGAGACTTCTTTATCTATTCATCCTCCTAATAGGGAATCTAGGATTATGGACAGATACGGGAACCATATGTTTAGTTCAGTGGCCTTCGATCGTTGAACTACCTCACACATTTTACTAGGTTACAAAGAGATCTCCTGAATAAGCTAGGAAACACCCTACAGGGTTCAGTAGCTGTGGGAGTTTTGGGCAAGGTAACTTCCCAGCTCTCCATTCTTAATTCAATAGTGAACTCTTCCATGCGCCTGTTGTTATGTGCAGCTGATGGTACGAGCAAGGCAGCGGGTGCAGGAATTGCTCTCAGAAGATATTCCTGGATGTGCTTATGTTCCTTTGCGGGCCGCTTTTAAGTCTTCCTTCATTACCAACCCCTTTAATGGTTCGTCCCTTTATGGACCTAAGGTAAAGGAAACTTTTACCAGGAGTGAAAAGGACGTAAAGACCTTGTCTGCCATCAGAGTACGTTTTTCTACCCCGAATAGAAGTTACCCCCAAAGGGAGGGGAGGTGGAAAGATATGGTTCCGTAAATCTCAAGGATATTTCCAGAACACTCATGACACCCCCTCTAGAGGCAGAGGAGGGGGTAATAATGGACACAGTCGCCCACACAGCAGAGGAGGTCCACAGAACCAGGGTCAACAGAGACCAGTTCTTTGGCAAGCTCTATTAGCGCTCCTTAGAGGAAGCCTGACTGTATCTCTGGAGGCAGTCGAGGGACGCCTATTTTTGTACCTAGATGCCTGGCTAAAAATAACAAAAGACAGCCGGGTACAAAGCATAATATCCAGAAGATACTCAATTCCCTTTGCCACTCCACCCCCTCTAGTAAAGAAAATCCCAGACGTTCCACCCAGTCACAGGGACCAAGCAGCCTTAGAGCTCCAAAGGTTGCTGAACAAAAGTCATCCAGCCAGTCCCAGCAGACCAGAGAGGATCCAGAACTTACTCAAGATTCTTTTTAGTCCCAAAGAAAACAGGGGACTGGAGACCTATTCTGGACCTATGCAGACTAAACAAGTCAGTAAAAAAGACGAAGTTCTGAATGGTCACGCTTCAGTCAATACTTCCCTTTTTGGGGAAAGACAATTGAATGTGCTCTATAGATCTTCAGGATGCGTACTACCACATAAAGATGGACAGACCATTCAGGGATCATCCACACTTCCAGCTGGGAGCCAGCCATTGTCAGTTTCGCACTCTGCCCTTTGGTCTCACTACAGCCCCCAGAGTGTTCAAATGTATGGCAGTAGTCACTGCTCACCTGAGACAGTTGGGGTACCAGGTGTTTCCATATCTAGATGACTGTCTTCTCACTGCCACCACCAAGTATTAGCTTATTCATGCAAGGGACATAACCTTAGATCTATGCAATCAGTTGGGGATTACCATCAACTCAGAAAAATCTGCTTTATCACCATCGCAACAAACCGTCTTCATAGGAGCAGAACTTAATGCAGTTTCAATGACATTGTCTGCCTCCAGAAAGAATTTCTCTCTTACGAAAACAAGCATTAGATCTGCTTCCAAGGAAAAAAGTCCCATTCTCAATGGTACTCAAATTGCTAGGATTGATGGCAGCAGCATTGATTGCCATTCCCCTCACTCGAATACACATGCAGAGTCTACAATGGCTCCTATTCTCTCAATGGTCCTTTCAGGAACTTCCAATGTCACACTAAATTATTATAATGAATACGTGCAAGAAGGACCTTCAGTGGTGGCTGACGTCTCAACATGAATCTCTGGGATGTCCATTCCTTCTACCCATTCCTATAGCCACTGTGACCATGGACGCTTCCTTGATTGGGTGGGGTGGGGCATTTTTAGGGAAGAATAGCCCAAGGCACATGGAAGAAACATGAGGCTCATCTACATATAAATGTTCTGGAGATGTGAGTGGTACTTCTAGTGTTGTAGTCCTTTCAAGACTCTCTACCTCTGGGTACAATTGCAATTTAGACAGACAACATGTCAGTGGTCTGGTACATCAACAAACAAGGAGGAACCAAATCTCTGTGTTAAGAGGCCATGAGAGTATGGCAGTGGGGAATCTCCTCCCAGTGCTTTCTGATAGCAATGCACGTCCTGGGGAAATCCAGTGTGATAGCAGACAAGCTGAGCAGGGCAATCTTACTGCCTCACGAGTAGTCCCTAAAGCAACAAGTAGCAGAACAGATATTCCGCAGGTGTGGCCAGCCTTGCTGCAATCTTTTTGCAACCCCAACAAACACAAATTGCAGCAGCTACTTTGCCCCAATTCCCATGCCGAGGGAAGCCCCAAGGGATGCACTGGTGAACAATTGGCCCCTGAGTCTTCTTTATGCATTTCCCCCCTTCCCTCTGATTCTCAAAGTATTACAGAAAGCAAAACTTCTGGGAAGGACCATGATACTAATAGCCCTTTACTGGCCTCGCCAAATTTGTTTTCCCTTCCTCATGTCTTGGAAGAGCCCTGGATCCTGGACTCAGTTCCAGATTTGTTGACCCATTCATCGGGGGCTGTTCATCCTTCTCTTCATTCCCTCAAACTGACAGCTTGGTTGCTCCAGTTCCCGCAATAGCCAGGATTTACAACCTCTCAGCTGAGGCCCAGCATATTATAACATTCTGTCATAAATCATCCACCAGAAAGTTGTATCTTAGCAAATGGTAGAGATTTTCTCTATGGACCTCTCAGAATGATGTTGATCCTTATTTAGCTCCGATCCCATCTATATTGGAATTTTTAACTAAACTTTTCAATGAAGGAGCTGCTGCAACTACCATTAGAGTTCAATTAACAGCGATCTCAAACTTTCATCTTAGTTTTCAAGGGTCCAATGTCATGTCGCATCAGCTTGCTGAAGCCTTTCTTAAAGGTGCCATTCATTTGAGGCCACCAATCAGAGCTCCAGTCATGCCATGGAATTTAAATTTTGCTCACTCCAGAATCAGATTACCTCCTATTGAACCAGCCTCATCCTGTCTTTTGAAATTCCTTTCATGAAATACTACTTTTCTGATAGCCTTTACTTCTGCTCAGAAGATTTCTGAGCTACGAGCCTTGACCATCAAACCTCCTTATCTGATTTTCCATAATGACAGAGTTATGCTCAGAACTAATCCATCCTTTTTAGCAAAAGTTTGTTCAGGGACAAATCTTTACCAACACCAACCATATGCTGCACAAACTTGATGTTCATAGGCAACTCCAATTTTACCTAGATAGAACAAAACAATTCAGGTCAATGGATCAGCTCTTTGTTTCCTTTTCAGAGTCAAAATAGGGTTGCCCCAGTGACAAAAGTAACCTTGTCAAGATGGGTATCAGATTGCATTTCCTTCATTTATAATTCACAAAATGCTCCCTTGCAACAAAAAGTAAAGGCCCAGTCTACTAGAGCTGTTTCAACCTCATTAGCTTTTTCTCCAAGGTTACCATTAGATTCTATTTGTGCAGCAGCTTCCTGGTCAAGACCTCATACCTTTATCACTCATTACAAAGTAGGCAAGGCCTCCAGGGACAGGATCTCCTTTGGTTCTACAGTTCTGAGGAATATTCTCCCATGAGTCACCCGAGAAAGATGGTGCTTGGGACACTACCCATCAGTAAGAATTAATGGCAAGATAGAACAACTTCACATAAAGAAGATATGTGCTCACCATAACGTTCCATGTGAGTTGTTCATCTTGCCTTCATTCTTACGTCCCACCCACCAACCCACATCCAATCTACTTGAGGTCTGTCTCCTTTCTTATAGGGTGCTTTGTCTCTTATCCAACTCTCTGAATGGCATATTTATACTACTAAGTAGTCAGGCAGCAAACCAGATCTGAGGGAAGATCAGGGTGCATCATGGGATAGGGAGTTGGCTTCGAGCTGGTTGAAGACCTTGAGCTTTTGCAGTTGGCCGAGTCTGAGCCGATGATTGGCTCCAAACCCATTAGTAAGACTGATAAGATGAACAACTCACATGTAACGTTATGGTGAGTACATATCTTCTTTTTTTTCTAATTAAATTGTAAAACCTGTAATTCTTGCAACTAAAAAGTACTTTACTTTAATATCTTTATCACATTCTAAAATCTCTGAAAAGCCCCCCCTCCGCACACACACACATTTAAATACCCCTGACTACATACTACACAAAATAGCTTTACTATATAGCATGCACTGTATATTATTAAATATTTTATACAAATAGTGTCAAGAACAAAAAATGTTTTTTTCCCTTTTAGTGTCCAAATCATCAGTGACATAAAGTGGGTATTATGCTTTACAGTCCACCCACAAGTTTAACAAAGTCAACAGAAGTCCAGTCTTTCTCAGCCACTTTTTTTTTGCAAAGCCATGTTTCACAAATGTGATCAATGTTTTATAATCTTACATCTATTCACTAAATTCCGTGTTGAAGATCTTCTTCCTGTTCATCTCCATGTCCCTAAAACCCTAAAACCAGACTCTGGTTCAAGTTTAGGGTACTCCTGATTCTTCTAGTCATCTCCTGTATTTTATGCTCTCTCTCGAGCATTTTATTTGGAACATTAGAATAGGTTCCACTGGCAACATTTCTCTATGAACTTTATTGTAAGAAGAATGAGAAGACTCATCTTCTGCTTGCTGGCTCACTTCTTCTTGGATAAACTTTTATTTCCTTCTTATCCTATTCTACATCAAAAACTTATCTGATCCTCCAGAAAAAATATTCTGAAGACAGTTGATCTCACATCTGCTTCTTGACATTTCCAAATTACTGGGATAAATTTACTTTTCTACTGCCTGGTATTCCACAAATAATCCTTTTCCACAAATGCTGTGCTGTCATTCCCCCCAAAAAATTTTTTTTTTAAGGGGCCCAAAGGGCCTCCGGGGAAAAACCGGGAAAAATCTCCTTTTGGTTTTTTAAACCATTTTTCTTGGGGGAAATTTTTAAATTTTTTTCCCATGAATTTTTAAAAACCCCCGAAGAAAAAAGTTTTTTTTTTGTGGTGCTTGGGGGGGGGGGGGGGGGGGGGGGGGGGGGGGGGGGGGGGGGGGGGGGGGGGGGGGGGGGGGGGGGGGGAGGGGGGGGGGGGGGGGGGGGGGGGGGGGGGGGGGGGGGGGGGGGGGGAAAAAAAAAAAAAAAAAAAAAAAAAAAAAAAAAAAAAAAAAAAAAAAAAAAAAAAAAAAAAAAAAAAAAAAAAAAAAAAAAAAAAAAAAAAAAAAAAAAAAAAAAAAAAAAAAAAAAAAAAAAAAAAAAAAAAAAAAAAAAAAAAAAAAAAAAAAAAAAAAAAAAAAAAAAAAAAAAAAAAAAAAAAAAAAAAAATTTTAAAGGGAATTTGGGTGCCAACCATTTTAAAGAATTCCTCAAATGGGGCGTTAATATTTGCCCAAACGCCCACTTAAAACAAACCAAAGGTTTTCCCCAAGGGTGGCCTTTTACCCCCCGAATCTTTTTAACCCACAAGGGTGGCCCAAAAACCGTTGGGGGGAAGGGATAGGGGACGGGGAAATTTTTGGGCGGGTTAAAGCCCCTTAATTTTTCAGGGACGGGCCCGTGTTGGAAAATTAGTGGCTAAATAAAAAGGGGAAAAAATCCATGTAACGAGGTGATCCCTTCCCAAAAATTAAAAACCCTTTAACCGGCAAAAAAAAGGGGATTTTTTTAAAATAATTTCAAAATTTCCGAAAATCAACATTTAAATACCCTAATACAAAAACCCCAAAATGCAAAAGGGAAAAGGCACTGATAATTTTTAATCAAATTGAAAGAACAAAAGGGGGAGGAAAATATAGTGCAAAAAGTGGGGATTATTTTTAAAACCCAAAGAACAAAGAACCCAAAAATAGCCCACCCTTTTTTTAAAAAGGGGTTTTTACAAATGGGTAAAGATAAAATCTTTTCAAAAATTCCTTTTGGCCTTTTTCCGGTTTTTCCCATTTTAAAAAAAAAAGCCGGTTTAAGGGAATTGCCGGGAAATTTTGTAATGTCCTCGGGTTTTTAAGGGGAACTTAAAACCACGGAAATTCCAGGGTTTTAGGGAAGACCACCCTTGCCTCACCCGGGATAAACAACCTTTTAAAATTAATTCCACAAAACACGTTTTCCCCAAAAAATATTTGAAACGGGA
Organism: Protopterus annectens; assembly: GCF_019279795.1. Taxonomy (NCBI): domain Eukaryota; kingdom Metazoa; phylum Chordata; order Ceratodontiformes; family Protopteridae; genus Protopterus; species Protopterus annectens. The sequence continues at coordinate 679,911,373 of NC_056750.1, forward strand.
CCGGGCTTTTAATTTAAATTTTCGGGGTTTTCCCCTATCCCTGGTATTCCAAAAAACCTTTCCACAAAGGGGCCTCCGGGGAAAAATTTTTCGCCAAGGGTGACCCCCGGGGCGGGGAGGGAGATTTTTAAATTACGGGGTTTGGCGGGGCCCCGAAAAGGGTTGGAAACTTCCCCGGGAAAAAGAACCGGGGGGGCCCATCCCGTGGGAAACAAATAGGGTGTTAGCTTGGGAATAATTGGCCCTCCCGGGTACCCCCCCGGCCCCGGGGGAAAAAAATGGGGATTCACCATCAAATGGGGGAAAATACACCAGGCCGGACCCGGGGTTAAAGCCCAAATAAAACCAAAAAAAGGGGTTTCCCCAAAACATCCGGAGGATTTGGGGTTTAAAGCAATTTTGGGCTTCCAAATGTGGAAAACCCCGGGAAAAGGCCCCAAAAAATAGACTGAAAAAGACATAAAATTAAAAGCAAAACCCCGGGAAAGGAAAGGGTAAAGCTAAATAAAACCGCCAAAAGGGATAAAAAAAAATAAATTGCCGGGCCAAAAAATTTTTAGGATGTTGTGCGGGAAACCCCGGAATTTTTAAAAGGACTTCCCCATATTGGAAATTCCTCAAATGACGGGAAAATTGGGGGGAACCCAAAAAAAGGCACCTTGGTGGGGAAGCGGCTGGGGGACTAACCGGGGGGGCCCCACAGAAATGCAACCACAAGGGGGCCAAGGGGAAAGGAAAAGGGAGGACAGCAAAGGGGGAAATAATCAAGACGGTGGGGGTGTTGGAAATAGGTCCCGGGGATAAAAATCCGGTAAAACCCTTGCGGGGTACTCTTCCCAAACCAAAAGGGGCCCCCCCCAAAAAAGGGGTATGGGGAAATCCCAAAATAAAAATTTGGGGAAAACAGTGGGGAGGGAAAAAAATAATCCCGGAAAGGGAAAAACCCAAGCCCCCCACAACTCCCAGGGGAAGGGGAAGGCAAGGGCGAAGGGGATGGAAAACGACCCAAAAAAAGCCCCAAGACAGAGGGAAAACCCCAAAAAATGCCTAGCCCCTGGGGCAAAGAAGGGGGAAGGAAGCACAATTTGAATGAAACCCCAGGCGAACCTTGACCTGAAACAAAACCAGGAAAAATTGGAAAGGGCCCAAAACCCCAATGCACCCGGGGAAATTGGACCGTATTAAATGGGGAATCCAACAAAGGCACCCCAAACCCGCCCCCCAATTAAACCAGGGGGGAACAATTGGAAGCCCCCTAAGCAAGGTTTCGGGAACAGGGGGATTTCAAGGGGGTGCCACAATGGGGCCCAAGGGAAAATTTTAACCGGGGTGCCTACCGGGGTAAGGGAAATAACCTCGGGGTAAAACATTTTAAGAAATATAGGGGCCCCCAGAAAAAGACAACAGGGGGAACCCAGGGAAAAAAGGTTAAGTGTAAGCGCAAATACCACTTAAACCAAGGGCCCAAAGGGATCTCCGGATGGGCACCGGGGTAACCCAGCCTGGAAATTTTAAACCCTCCCCATCAATAAATACCCCCCCGGGGATTGGTAAAAACCGTTCCCCCGGTACAAAAACCGGGGTTGGGGTGGGTTAAAAATTGTCCCACCAGAGGGAAGTCCCCGGGAAAGGGCCCCCTCCAAAACCATTGAAAAAATGGAAAATTTTCCCGGGAGGTTTGTAGGGAACAAAACTATTTCCCTAAGTTTATATTGGGGGGCATAAAACAGGGGGTTTTTGGGGTAGAAAAAAACCTTTAAAATGAAATAAACAAATGCAAGAACCCCTAAGGGAACCGCAAAAAGTAATTGAGCCTTTGTTGGGGGGAAAATGGTTTGCGGGAAAACCCGGGGACCGCTTCCCGGGACAAGTCCCACTTTTGTATTTAAAAAGGGGGCAACCCTAGATTTGGGGAAAACCTGGGGGAATAATCCCGGGGCCCCCAACCCCCGCCACCCCCGGGGGCGCCAACGGGGGTTTGGTAAAACCCCGGCCCAAAGGGAAAGGGGCTCCCCAATAATGTCCCCCCCTTAAAGGGGGAACCCCACATTTTAAAACAGTTAGGCCCCTCGCATTCCTCCGCCCACATTAAAAGGGCGAAAACTTTCCCATTTTTAAGGTGTATATTGCACCTGGTAAAAAAGGACCCCAAAATTCAAAAAGGGCCAGAAGAAACCCCAAACATCAACCAACCTCCCAAAGGCGGGGAAGTTGCCACTATGCCAAAGTGCCACTTTATGCCCATGTGTTTCAAAATTACTACTGTTGTGTTTTCCTCACTTAAATAAAAGGGTTTGGAACCCAGGGGAAAAGTTAAGTGTGAGGAAAAAAGGTTGTCCGGTTCCCTGGGGGTGGGAAGGGGGTGCCAGGGGAAAATTTTAAATGTAATACATTCCGGGGGGAGGCAACCAGGTACGGGAACCCATAGGGGGTTCCCACCGTCCCACTTTGTAGGGACATCCCCTTTGGGGCATTTGGCCGAAAACTTTGAAAAAAGGGAAATGCCCCAAATTGTAAAAAACACCCAAAAGCCAAAAGTTGCAAAAACGGTTTTTGTAAAAAACCCATCTAAATAGATAATCCGTGGAAACCCTTAAGCTCAGGTTTGTACGGCAAAAATAATTTGTTTCCCCGCCCCTGGCCTTAGGTTTTTGTAAAACCGGGTTTCCACGACCCCCCGGTTTTTTTAAAAGGGGAAACCCTAATAGGGGCTACCTGGGATAAGGCGGAACACCCGAACCGGCAAAAATCCCGGAAGTAGGAGGACAAATGGGGCGGAAAAAAACCCAGTAAAGGGAAAATTTATGAGGAAGCCCTTTTGGGGGAAAACCGCAGCCCGCATTCCCCAAAACAAAAATTCCCAAAAAACCAGAAGGAATGAATTAAAGCAGGGAAAATAAAAGACCAAAACAAAAATTCTTATGAAATAAATGCAAAAATCAAAACCTTTGCCCCTACCCCCCAATTGAAATATCCCCATTGCCACTTTACCCCAAATTTTTTTAACAAAAAACCCCTTTTGGGCCCACTCAAAAAATAAATTGACAGCCATCCCCAAAAGGTTTGGGAAAATGAGGGCTGTGCCCCCTTGTGTGTGAAACCAGGAAAATTTGGTATTTTAAATTGAATGCAAAAGGGGGGCCATCGACGGGAACCCAAAGGGAACGGAGACCCAAAAAGTGCCCTCCCATCCCCAAAAAACCCAATCCCGGCTAAACCAGGGGAAATGTCCCAAAACCACACCATACCCCGGAGATCCAAAACATGTAAAAACCCATACCATCCCAAAGGTAAAAATCCAACGGCCCCAAAAAGGGAACCATGGCCCTATCCCGAAAATTTAACAAAAGGAGGGGATCAACCCGGTGAAATGCGTTTTTCCACCGGGGAAAAAGCGGCCAAATTAACCCACATGGCCCCCAATTTGGCCCACAAAAAATAAGGAAAAATCCTGGATATTCAAACCCGAGTTATATAACCGTGTAAGGGAAGGAAAAAAGGGAAAGGGGCCCCAAACGCAGAACCAAAAAAACAAAATTTTCCCCAAACCCCCCCGACAGGAAACCTGGGTTAAGCAATGGAGACAAAAAAGTATTGGGTTTTTAAAAATAAAGATCCCCCCGTCCTCACCCAAGAAAATTAATTGGGAATATGGGAAAAAGCAAAAACCGAGCAAACCAACGGCTTTTGGAAAAGGGGCCCCCACAAAAAGTGGGAAACAGGGGCCACACCCGATCCCCAGGTTCGGCTTGACCTTCAAAGGGCCAAAAAGGGGGGAAACCCGGGACACAACCCAATTTTAAAAAATACCATCCCCAAAACCAACAAAGGTTAAAACTGTACCCAAAAAAAAGGGTAGCCCCTTGTAAAATTAATTCCCAGGGTTTGAAATTTTAAAACCCCAACAAAAAACCCAGGGTTATGCCCAAACAAAAAAGGGGATAAGTGATTCCAAAAACAACCGGGGAAACATTTGGGCCTGTTAAAATTTTTGTCGGGGACCAAATTGGGCCCAAAAAGGGATTTTCCTTGCAAAGTGGAAAAAAAAGGTGGGAAACCCAAAAAAAGGCGGAAAGGGGTTGCAAACACAGAACGGGGGAACCACCCAACGTGAATTGCTTGGAAAAAGGTGGGTTATAAAGAATGCCACGGGCAGGGGGAATTGGAATGAAATGTAAAGGCAAAACCCCAACATGGGGAAAATGGGCAAGCATTTTAACAAATGTACACCCCGGGAAAACCCCAGGCGTTGGCCATTTAAAATTAAAGGGGGAATTTTGCAAACTTTTCAGGTGGAAAAAAGGGTTAAACAAATTAAAACGTACCGGCATAAAAAAATGTTTTTGTGGAAGGTTTTTGGGTTTTTTAAATTTAAAATGTACATAAAAATATTTTAGGGCCTCACAAAAATGGGAAATTAGTAGCAAATTTAGGAAAAAGGGAGGGAAAAAGTAACCCAAAACCCCCCAAAAGGGGGGCTTCCTTGAAAAGGGGGCAAGGGGGTCCCCCCCAAGGTTGCCAAAGGGGGGTTGAAACACAGGAACAATGCCACCCCCATGGTAGGGGTTCCAAACTGAAGGGGCCAAACGGGGTAACTGTATTTTAAAAGGTACGCCCTGTGGGGGGAAAACCCCAGGGGTCTGGTGTCACCCTACCGCAAGGGGCTTTTAAATTTATGTGAACAAACCCCTGGGGGAATTTTCACAAACCAAAAATTTTCCCACGGGCATGGTGTGTGGGGGGTCCTTGGGGATGTAAAACACAAAAAGGGCCCTGACAATGGGAAAATGTGTGCAAATAGGTTCCTAAACCCCTGCCCATGCCAAACGCCATGGGGGAAGTTCCAAAATGATGCCAGCAGGGCCCATGGCAAGTAAATTACCCCCCCCGGGTTTTAGGGGCCATGAATGGCAAATGGTTCAACTGTCATTTCAAAAGAAAACTTTTGGGGGACCGGGGTTTGGCCCCCAAGCGGGGACTATACAGACTGTAACGTTTTTCCCCTTGGGGGTGTAAGGCCCACCCACACGGTGTTTATTGTAACACGCCCCCCCCGAAATGGGAAATTGGCACAAGGGCCCCCCAATATAAAACCCCTAACATACGGTCCGAAACTGGCCCGGGCAAGTGTTACCCCCCGGGTGTTATGGAAACCAAGCCCCAATGGGGGCCAGGGTTTTTCTTTTCAAATGTAAACTGTTGGGCCGGGGTTAGGGACAGCCATGATATACAGCATGAACTTTTGTATAAAAGGTGAAGGTAACCCCCAATGTGTTTTTGAAACCCGGCCCGGGTTTACAGGGTTTTTTGGCCAACGGGCCCCCAAGGGTTCAGCAACATAGGTAAAAAATGGGCCTGAAGGGTTGCCAGGTTTAATTAAAGAAGGGGGATTGTGGCTTTCCCCAGTCCCTGTTGTGAAGGGGCGGGTATAAATTGATCAAATACTGAGATAAAAGGGGGGCCACATGTTGAGGAACGGGCAATGTTCACAGTTCCCCCTGACATGTTGGGTTAGAAAATGATAGGTCCCCCCCTGTGTGAATGAAAGAAGGGAAGGGAACATGAAAAGGACGTGTAAAGCGGATGTACAGGGAAAATAGGAAAAAAAAGGGGAAGGGTCTAAAGGGGAAAAGAACCGGACATGTTGATTGTGATACCCTGACCCCCCAACCCACCCAGGGCTAAATGAAAAAGGGGGCCGATGGGATGTGGTGGTCACGGAAACCCCAAAAGGGGGGGCCAAGGGAAAGGGAGCGGATAAAGGGTTGTGTAAACCCCCTTTGTCCAAAACCCCCATCCCAAAAATTGAAGGGGGCCCCAGCATGGGTGTGGGTGGGGGCCCCAAACCCCCAAAATCCCAAAAACCATCCAGGTATTTAATGATGTGGAAGTTTTGGGGGTAAAGGGTCCCCAAAACCCCATACTGAAGGGGCCCAGTCATGGGTGTTAGAAAATGCACCCCCAATTTTGGCAATAAAACCCAACCATGGGGTTTGATAATTTGGGGGATGGGGTTCCCCGGGGACAAACATGGGGGCTGGCAGTATTTGGGTTGTGCCCAGGGAAAAAATGTCCACCCAAAGGTTGGGGGAACCCTTGGGGTTTTGAGGTGAATTGGGAGGTTTTCCCCATTGGCAGGAAACGAGGGCCACAAATCTTGCCCGCCAAGGATTGGAACCCTGTAGTGAGTGAGAGTGTGTATTGTTGGTAGGTACCCCATTGGCAGGCACGATGACAGCAACATCTGTGTCGTCAATGCCTGCATGACCGTGGTATGCTGCATTGAATGTGGATGTAGTCAAACAGCAGAGACATACCACCACACTGCCTGAGGGCCCACACTGCAATGTCTGGCAGTCATGTGTAGGTAGCTAGTTGTGGAGTATGTCATGCACCATCAGGACACCATGACTGTCAAGTGACACACAAGACACAGGTGAACATAACTACCGTGCAACAGCCTGCACATGTGCCCATACAGCACGTGTGCATGGAACAGGAATACCACTGTGGCCAGTGTGGAAAGGCCAGTACCACCATGTCTCAGTGTGGAATAGCATGGTCCCTACCAGTGTGTAAATGTAGCAGAAGTGCACTGTGATCAGTGTTGGGTGCCATGCCATCAACTACCACTGTCAGTGGATGTCAGTAATACCGGCTGTAGTGTGTATGTACCATGCATGCTGCTATGGTTGTGTGTTTAGGGTGTGGCTAGCAGGGATGGTAAGCATGGATGTTCAGCAAACAGAAGGTGGAGGTGTGTAGGCCTAGCACACAGACACATGGAGGTGTGGTGCATGCTGAGGGTAGTGTAGGTATGGTATGTGTCGTGTAATGTGTCACCCAGCTATGTGTACTGCATGGCCAAGCATGTGTGGGTACATGGGAGTCCATACTAGGGAAGGGCGTGTTGCTGGCAATACATAGCAGTAGCAACTGTCCTAGGTGCAATGTACAGTATGCCAACCTGACCGGCATGTAACCTGTGGTGTACAGTGTATTCACTGTCGCGTGTCACAATGTGCGTAGCGGACACGAACATGGGTATCTGAACATGGACTACCTATGATGCAATGTGCCATGGGAATATACAGTATGTGTGTAAATCACGGTGTGGTGTGGGAACCACCCACCCGTGTGTGTTGCAGTCCAGGTATGTGCCTGGGAGGTATGATCTGTGTACAATCTGGAATGGCAGGTGTGCCGTGTAGGGCATGGAGGCAGGTCCCAGGCACTGCAGATAAATGACATGTGTGCTGTACTGTGTGTGCAGTGCTAGTGTACAGCACAGTGGAGGGTGTAAGCATTGTCACACATCACTGCATGCTGTGCCTACCTGTGACAGCCCTGCCGGAGACTGACATGTGACACCACTGCACAGGCAGCATAGCATGTGAAGATGTACATGTGGGCTGCACACCTTAGGCAGATGTCCACATGTCATGTGTGCCACGGTAGTGTGTTTGAACACGACTATCAGACTGGACAAACAGCACATGCCTGCATAACAACAGTATGACCATAGTCAACAGTCCCAGTGACAGAGTAGGCCAATGTAGACTATCCCTGCATGCAGACCAGTGGCTACTGGACACCTGGCTAGACACACACCTGGAGGGTTAATTCACCATTGAGCCATCTCATGTCCAAGTGCATGTGGGCCGTACAATGTCATCACAGGGTGGTCACAATAGCAGGTTGCAAGGCAGACACGGTGTACCAGGTGATGTGTCATGTGTGCATATGTCAACTAGCACAGCCGTTCACATGTCTGCAACATACTGGTGCACGATGTATACTGTTACATGATGAATGGAACTGCACTGTCACCCACTACAGGGCCATCTGACACAGGTGTGTTGTGACTGGTGTAACCCATGTTTGCACAGGATACACACTGCTGTTGTAGGCAGCCATGCTGGTGGCCACCAGTGATATATGCAGTGGTCATACAGACATACCGTACACAGTGTTCATGCAGGAATGTCCATTGTCGTGGACGATGCGCTGCTATGTGAATGTAGGTGTCTGTTGTGAATGTCACACATCCAGAAGACACCATCTGGTGCAGTCATGGTTGTCAACACTGGTACACACAGCCACAGCAGTCAGAACCCAGTCCTGACAATGTGTGTCAGTCACCCTCGTACTGTGTGACATATGTGCACATGGTGGAACACCTCCCACTGTCATCTAAGCTGGCTACATGATGGCTGGAATGTATTGCCAGGTACAATGCTGGTAGCCGAATGAAGTACCTGGAATCAGACACAGTACGCTATGTCAGCCATGTAAACCATGCACAACAATGACCCAACAGACACAAACAATGCATTGACACATGGAACATGTGCACATGACAACCCCAATGAGGTATGTTGCACATATTGATGTACAATTGTCATCTATGGCCATAGCATGGATGCAGACACACATACTCCACAGGTAGTACCATGTGATGTAGGTAGGGGGCATTGCTCGTGTACATTTCACAGTAGATGTCCACACACATGTCCTGCATAGCCGTCATGTAGGGGTAGCTGTGGTATGTGACAACTGGACATGCCCATACAAATTACCATGTCCCACAGGAGATGTGTTAGGTGTGTACCACATGTGACGTGCTGACAACAAGCTGCGATGTGTATGGCTGCCGGTGTACCTGTGTGACATTGTCTGTGATGGGTGCAAAGGCACATAGTATCGTATTGCATGCACACAAGCCCCACATAGGTGCATAGCCTGAACATACAGTACAAGGAGTGTGTGGGATGATAGCAACCCACAGGTGGAGATGGGTACGGACGGCAGCCCACAACCACATGTGTGTGTACGGTGTTCACGTCCACGACACATGAGCATCTGAGAGGCTAGCGTCACAGCTGTACAGGGTCGCATGCATATATGTACAGCAACATCCCTGTATGTCCCACCACTGGCCTGTGGACCAATGGACACCAACCAAATGTGCAGATATGAGATGTGCACAGCACATCACAGATGCCTACCGTACAACAGGCCTACCATGTACACATGTGCACAGTAGGTCTGCGCCACCTGCAGTCAAACACGTTAGGTGCCAAACCACACCAATAGTCCAGGCAATGACACAGATGGACGTGCATGCCTGTGTGTATGTATGTCTGTGAATGCCTCCAGCATAGCAATATAGCTGTGTCACCGTTGTGAACAACAATATGAATGGGTTGTATGTGTGAGGGGTGCATCATATGTGTATGGTCAGATCGACAATACCATCAGTGGGCCTGCTATGTGAACATCCGTGTCCCCATACATGGATACCTCTGCTGAGCCCAACACCACTTCACAGAGGGAGGGATGGCGGTGTGTAGTGCAGCAGCAGACATGTGGGTGGCAGCGGGCACTGGATGTACACATATGTGTTACCCACATCAGTTCAGGCAGCCATCCATGTGCATGGGATAGTGGTGTGTGTCCACATACAGCACTGTGTCGATCAATATCCCAGCACATAGCACCTGCCAGGGCTACAGTGTATGCATGGATGTGTGATACCTGCATGCAACAGACACACCCTCAACAAGCAGTGTACAGCATACCTCGCCGAGGACAGTGCCCACACCATGGTGATAAACATGTTGAATGTCCATATTCACACAGCTATGACATATGCAATGGACAGCCACCCTACCAATACCGCCAACCCCCAGGTGGATCACACCCAGTGCCATGTATGTGGCATACCCTGCCATATCATGCAGAGATGACCAGCAAGGCTGCATGAGCTATCACATTCCCACATGGTGCAATGGACAAAAGGCACTCTCACTATCAACCATACACAGCAGTAATGTGGCGGCGATGCACCCTGTCATGTTACAGGTGCTGTGTGATGCTCTGCACAATGTGTGTTTGTACATGCTATGCATGGCCTGTCCTGATAATGTGTCATGGTTACACATTGCTCCATGTCTATCACATATGCAACACAGGTGAGCTGTGGCAAGTTGTCCAGCACCCGTACAGTGCTGTGTGGAAGTACATGGCACAACACATGCATGTGCAGGTGTCCATGTGTATGTGTACAGTGCCGCTGCTGACGTTCACAATGGACACAGATGTGATGTGTACTGACATATACACAGCGCCCAGGTGAACAGTACCACAGACGCCACATGGTGACCTATGCCAACTGATATGGACATAGGTGCAGCCAGGTACACATGTCCATGGCAGGCTAACATCTACATGGTGCGTGTACAGTGTGATGGGGTGGCACACAGATATGATGTGACACCCAGTGCTCAATGGTGTGAAGCCAGAACATCGGCTGTGTCACTGCCACAATGCCCTTCACAGATCACTGTGCAGATGTCGTACATGTCATAGCAATGTATTTCCAACAGTATGCCAGCACAGCAGTGTGAATGTGACCTGCCACCATCATTATGTCTTCCAGATAATGCCACGTTCCCGTCTTCCACCATTCAGCCGACAGGAGGATGAGGTGATCATTCCATACCTCCATGGCAACCACGCCGCCCTATTTAGCCATGTGCCACAGCAGGCACAGGAACGGCAGGAGATGTGGGAGGAGATGTGCAGGAGGGTGAACAGCGTGGGCGTACACAACCGCAGCTATCAACAAATCCGCAGGCACCGCACAGACCTGATCCGGCATGCAAGACAGCGTGCCGCTGCAATCGCCAGGCAACAACGTGGGACAGGTGGTGGGCCACCAACCCAGACCCCACTCACAGCCACGGAGGAGCTCCTGGCCAGTCTGGGGACACCCACGGAAGAACACGCAGAAACACTTGCGTCCATTGTGGAGGTGGGTGTCTCCCGAGATATGAGCCTGGAGCCGCATGGTAAGTCAGTGTTGCATGTTTGTATGATAGGCGACGGGTGTGGGCGTCATAGTACAACACATGATATAGCAATACATGCCAGGTATATGGCCACACAAGATGCAAACCATTGTATGCTATGTTGTGTTAGCAGACATGTGCATAGCACATGCTACCACACACATGCATGATGTGAGATGCACAGTGCTGACTGTGGAGATAGTAATGGCTAATGTGTATACCTTTGTGCAATGCCTTTACAGGTACGCCTGGCGGTCGCAAGGACAAGGGTCTGTTGCAGGTAAGTCTGTTGCTAGTCAAAGGCATGTTCTGCTGTATTGATATTCCCCATGTGTCTAGGCATGACATGCTCACCTGTGTGTGCCCCAGTCACGGTATACAGCTTGCACCACCCGACACACACAACACCCATGTACAGTAGATACACCCGTTAGCGTAGAGTGCTATGACACCACACAACCTATTGGTGTGTTACGTGCAGTCAGCTATGCATACAATGGTGTAGGTGTTACACAATGGCTGCATGTGTAGTATGCATTCGTATGCCAGTGCAGTATGCACACAGTACCACATAGTGAGCTGTGATCTGGCCAGAGCACAGGTGTTACCAATGTGACCCATGCCCCTGCATCGGCTGCACACGTTGTGACATGGCACATGCCATGTCCCATGCACGTGGATGTCTGGCTGCAGCATTGTCACACCATGACATGACCTATGCACAACATAGCAGACATCCACACTGTCAGCATATCCGAACAGAATGTGACACCTCACACTAGTATGGTTGTATGTCACATGGGCCACCACAGGGCCGTGTGCACGATGTCTACCACACACAATAGTCAATGACTCAGACAGACAAGGCCATGGTTGATAACTACAGGCATGTTGCCACACAGCACATCCACAGTGGGTACTCACCGGTGCACCCTCTACACACCTAGCGGCTTCATCACTGTAGTGGACCCCCTCAACAACCAATGTAGTACAGCAGTGACATGGTACGCCTCCACAGCTACTACAGGTGCCTCCAATGTCCACCATATACGTGCTGCTGAGCATCTGAACTGACTTACAGACATGGCAATGTAATGCATCCAGGTCACGCATCGCACAGACACATAGCTGTGTCCTGCTACTGTGCAGTGGCACAGAGCCCGCACTTCACACTGTACAGCTATGCACACAGCTCACAGCAAACGTACCTGCACAGACATCACTGTTACCCATACATTGTATCTGTAGACTGTACACATAACAGTGCACCGTGACAGCCATTGTGATGTGGTGCATGCGGTGGGTCACCATCGCCACATGTCCACAAGATACCGCACATGTTTGCGGTGTACATTACATACTGTCGGCAGCCATGTGTACTCTCAACTCGCCCGCGGCCACACGGTGTATCACGCTGATGCATGCAAACTACCATGAATGTGTGTACTGCATGCCTACTAAATGACACCTGCCTGTTGTACTGTCCCCACCAGGGCAGTGTACATACTGACACTATGAATGTCTGGTCTGCATTCACTGGTCTGTGTTGTGTGAATGCTGCATGCCACCTGCAGTATCACATGCATGCTGTCTGTGTGTGTGTGTGTGTGTGTGTGTGTGTGTGTGTGTGTGTGTGTGGGTGTGTGGGTGTGTGTGTGTCTGTATTATAACCGATGGTATGTCTTTGTATTGACAGGTGCTGTAGGTGAGTTCCCCTCCTGCGGTCAATCTGATGCTAGTGTCCCCACAGATACTAGTGGTGATGACCATGTGCATGAGGCACAGGCAGGGTCGTCACAGGCAGACACTGTGCCAGTGGAGAACATCACACATACGTCCCTTTCATCCCCGCACATGGTTCAGATGCCAACACATACCCCAACACCGTTGACCATAGATGACGGTCAGTCAGCGTCTGTTGTCCCCGAGCAGGAATGTGTGGTGGCTGCAGAAGGTGTGGGTACACACGATGTTGCCAGTGTAAGGACTGGTGCAGTGCCACGCAGGCATGTGGCAGGTGCTGCTCGTAGGGGGAGCACCGCTAGACATACACCTGCCGTACAGGGTGCAGCAGCTGGTATAACCAGACGCATGTTCCAGACTGTAATGGCGGCGCAGGCACGTGCCGAACGGCAGAACCAGGAAGGGCAGAGGCTGCAGAGGTCCGCAATCCGCATTCCTGAATGACAACATCCAGGCATTGGCGAATGCACAACAGCATCTTGCTGATGTTCTGGATAGGAGATTGGGTGACATGGCTGGTATCCTCGACCGAGGCATGGCCATCCTTGCGCAGTCCGTGCAGGAACACCAGGTAGGTGAGGCATAGGGCACGTGGGCGTGTGCCAGCAACACCACCTGCTGCAGGTCAGCGTGTGCGTGCCACCTCCCATGCCCACCCAGACAGTGCTGGTAGCAGCAGCAGTGCAGCTGCTACTACACCATCCACACCAGGACAGAGCAGGCCACGTGGACGTGGCCCTGGACGGCCCCGTCGTGGGCACGTTTCCAGCGGACATGTGGCATCGGAGAGTGGACAGTCCGTACCTACACCCGGTCGTGCCCGTGCGACCCCAAGCAGGCGCGGGTCAGGTCGCCGGCAGACACAGTGAGCCGTAACACCTGCACTGTACAGCCAGGGCCTGCCAAGCATACCCTGTGTAGGCATCACAGATGACTGAACTGTGTACACACACACCCACACACAGCAGACACAACTGTAGGGCTCCACCACACCCACATGCAATCTACATAGTCATGCCCACTCAATGCACTGGCCCTTACACACACACATGATGTCATCCATTGGTACAGCCCATGCCTGTGGCACACATATCACCCTGTGCATATGATGAAGTCTCTGCCGCATAACTGTGAGCTACACCATCACTGCACGGTTAAGCTAACATATTCTGATGCACAGGGTGGACACGATAGTGAGAGGTGTATGTGATACCTGTGTCTGCATACTACGCGATGTGTATGCTGTGGTGTGTGTGTATGGCTGGTGACAGGTATGTATGTGATGTGGGTTGTGCACGGACATCATGCAGCAGACATACCATGCAGGACAGGTGCAGCATTCATTGATATGTGTACACAGTATGTGTGGTGGTTACATGTGTAGCACCATGTCGGTGCAGTTAACCCGTATGATACTGATGGTGTACTTGCACGTGCCTACTGGGAGCACTGTAATTAGTTCCCCACGTGTAGTCATGGGGTACCCACAGGCATGTCTGGCAACATCAGCATAGCACAGTTACCCGCATCCGGCATGGACCCCTACATAGGTACATAGGCGCACATGAACGTAACAGGATATGTGCCCTACGAAATGTGTGGACCTAGCATGACTGTGTGTGGCGTCTAACACCCCTCAGGATGGGGATGCCATATCCATCAGTCCCCAGTCCCTGGTCTAGCAGTGACACACAGAGGTTGGCTGGCGGATAACTATCATCACACATCCACATGTCATTAGCAGTCCTGGACAAAGGCAGTCAGGGCCTTTCCTTCACATGGCCTGGCACCCCTCCCCGTGTTGTAGGGGTGTCTGGCCGTTAACCCTGTTCCCCCAGCACGTCCCACTCATCTTTGTGTTGAGGTGTCTGACAGTCGCTTCTATGCCCGTGTTTGCATGGAGCCTGGGAGGTGGAATGTGCCCATGTCACTCAGGTCAGACATGGCCGTGTATGTCAGGCACAGATCACCACGGAGCAGCTGTGCTGTGAAGATCCACAGCCGGTGTCCCCTTGGCCGTGCAGCTTGTGACACATGTCCTAGCACCGTCATCCCCGTCATGTGGAACGTTTGCGGTCCTTCCGAGTGCTGCAGGCGCCAGGTTAGCTACAGGCCACATGTGCCATTGTATGCAGTCATTGCTCTGGTGTGTGATGTGTACAGGGGTACAATGAACACCCCTGATGTGGTTGACATTCCATCCAGACCAGGAGGCCACAATGGAATGTCTTCACACCCACATTGCCATTGTGTGTGTTGACAGAGGTTGCCGACAGGTGTGGTAGCCATTTCCTGAACACGCCCACCAACTTTAATGGCGCACCACCTACATGTGACATTGGGACGAACATGTCCTTCACACTGGGTAGGGCTGCACCTTCTCTGGCATTTAGTAGCAGGCCATGGCTCTGGCACCAGTCATCCTTGTCTATGACGCCCTAGGTGGATGTCCGTGTAACATGGGGTGTTGGGTATGTTGGCTGGTGCGTAGTCATCTGCATACCTTGTCTGCTACAATCCCCCTATGATTGCATGCACATTGGAAGGTCGGATGCCATATGGCAGGGGCACAGGAGTGAGCCCTGTGGGCCTCCACTGGGTCCAGATATGAGTGTGACAAGGCACCTTGAGCACCAACCCTGTGTGGTGTGACCTCCAACCTGTCTGAGAAGCATCGGGTGACATATGTCCCCACATGTATGCTGGCGAGCCTTTCTATGGGTCCCATGTGTAGTGTGCTCTGAACGCTCCCACCAGGTCATGGTACTGTGTGCAAACCCACGTATCCCCATCAATGGCCTTGGTGACCACTCCAGACTGGACGAGCATGTTCGGGAGGCAGGATCTGCCCTTGACTATGTAGTTGTGGGTATGTTCCGCTATTGGCTGTACACCGCTATCTGTAACCATGGCCACCTGTATGGACCTCCACACAGCTTTGCAGACAACACTTGTCAAGCGTATAGGGTGTGGCTGTTGACAGTCCATGGGAGCACTACCCTGGCATAGTGGGACCACAGATGCCATATGGCATCCATTGGGGACATAGCCCATAGTAAGGCTAACATGACACAGTGGACGATGTGTGGGCCGAGGGCCTCAATGAGGATGGATAGCACACAGCCAGGGACACCATCGGTGCCCATTGCTGACGTGTCAACCGCCATAGAGATATGGGATCACTCCAGGCCATATGACATGTTTGGGAGGATACACTCTGGTGGGATGGATATGTTCCCTGTTGGGGGATGTATGCATGGAACATGTCCTGTGGTTTGCAGACAATGTCTGTGGGTGCAGTGACTGTTGTACCATTCTGGACCATTTCCAGGCAAGTCTGTGTGCCCCCAACCATGTCCTTACCACAGTTAGGGAAGGCCCTGTGGTTGTCTCATGTGCCCTCTGCAGTACCACTCCCACAAGCGGACCTGGATGATGGTATGTGGGGCCGTATGGTAACGCCGGTATGAATGGGTGATGGTTTCCTGGTACTGTCATTGCTCTGCCATGTAGTAGCTCCAACTGTTGATGTACAGGTAGCCAGTGGCTGCAGTCCACCACACCATGTGCCTACCTGTGGTGGACAAGGGCCTGATGTCATCATGTTTGCCTGTTGCAGACATGCATGTGGGTGGTCGGGGAAGGCATTCGTTATGCGTTTGCAGGTCTGGCCTCTGTTCAACACTGGCATGGAGGACTTGTAGGGTACCACACCGGTCGTATGATGTGTGTGGTTTTATGTGGAGAGGTCATCACTGAGGTCCCCCATGCTGGTGTTGGTTACAGTGAGTGGATGACCAGTGGATCCACTATACGGTCTTGCATCACCATTGGGGCTGTACATCCTGTGTGGGGCATATCCTCACCATGTGTGATGGGCAGAACTGTCAGACATCCCCCCCCTAGTATGTATGGTGCATGGCTGTTTAACAGTGGCCAGGTGTGTGAACACCTGGGACTGCTGGCGTACTGTGTTGTGCCATGGGTAATGTTCCCAGGCTATGTATGGGTGGTTCATGTCACCCAATACGGTGCTGTTGTGAGAGCATGCCCACTCACCAGTGTCCTCAGGACATCTGTGAAGGTATCCTGTGTTTGGGAGGGTTGTCTGTAGCATGCAACAAACTGTAGGCCAGTCCTACACATGGTTAATTGCACCTAGATATTCCCCGCAGCAACGTGGCATGGCCGGGTTGCTGTTGTGTGGCCGGACACACAGGACGGTCCGCATTCCGCCACCCATGCCGTCGCACCATGTGTATGCATGTCTGATCTGTGCCGACTCTAAGTGTCTGAGCATGCCCAGTAGGCAGCTGTGTAGATAGACACACAGCACAGTGCACACCGCGGCCGTCTGCAGTCATACCCCGGGTGCATGCCTGTATCCCCTACGCAACGGCCACGTCTGTGGCATGGCCAGGTTCCTGTTGTGTGGCTGGACACACACGACGGTCCACATTCCGCCACCCATGCTGTCGCAACATGTGTATGCATGTCTGCCCTGTGCCGAGTCTAAGTGTCTGAGCATGCCCAGTATGCAGTGATGTACTGATCAGTAGTTACTTGTCATTTCCGACTGCAGCACTAACGTGTTAGTGTACGGCGACCTTGGGATGGTAACAGACTGCGTGACTGCGCACTCTGTCCGAACTCCCGATCGGGCGCATTGCCTCTGCAAATCATACCACTCACGTAGGGGTATGCCTCCTGACAGCGCTCTGCTCAGTAAACTCGGTAGCGCGTTCTGTAAATGCTTCATACTGTAGTGTGTTCATGTAGATAGGCGTAGGTTCGTCCCCCGTCCCTTCCGTGTGTGTGTGTGTGTGTGTGTGTGTGTGTGTGTGTGTGTGTGTGTGTGTGTCTCTGTGTGTATGTGTTTCCAGCTGCCTCTGCGACTGATTATGATTTTAGACGCTCCGCAACACATGCCTTGGCCATTGCCAACTATTGTCTTGCGGGTGACGTCAGCAGCCTACAAGTATGCCTGTGACAGCGCTCTGTGTAGTAAACTCGGTAGCGTGTTCTGTAAATGCTTCATACTGTAGTGTGTTCATGTAGATAGGCGTAGGTTCGTCACCCGTCCCTTCCGTGTGTGTGTGTGTGTGTGTGTGTGTGTCTCTGTGTGTAAGTGTTTCCAGCTGCCTCTGCGACTGATTATGATTTTAGACGCTCCGCAACACATGCCTTGGCCATTGCCAACTATTGTCTTGCGGGTGACGTCAGCAGCCTACAAGTATGCCTGTGACAGCACTCTGTTTAGTAAACTCGGTAGCGCGTTCTGTAAATGCTTCATACAGTAGTGTGTTCATGTAGATAGTCGTAGGTTCGTACCCCGTCCCTTCCGTGTGTGTGTGTGTGTTTCTGTGTGTGTGTGTTTCCAGCTGCCTCTGCGACTGATTATGATTTTGGACGCTCCGCAACACATGCCTTGGCTATTGCCAACTATTGTCTTGCGGGTGACGTCAGCAGCCTACAAGTATGCCTGTGACAGCGCTCTGTTCAGTAAACTCGGTAGCGCGTTCTGTAAATGCTTCATACAGTAGTGTGTTCATGTAGATAGTCGTAGGTTCGTCCCCCGTCCCTTCCGTGTGTGTGTGTGTCTCTGTGTGTGTGTGTTTCCAGCTGCCTCTGCGACTGATTATGATTTTGGACGCTCCGCAACACATGCCTTGGCTATTGCCAACTATTGTCTTGCGGGTGACGTCAGCAGCCTACAAGTATGCCTGTGACAGCGCTCTGCTTAGTAAACTCGGTAGCGTTCTGTAAATGCTTCATACAGTAGTGTGTTCATGTAGATAGTCGTAGGTTCGTCCCCCGTTCCTTCCGTGTGTGTGTGTCTCTGTGTGTGTGTGTTTCCAGCTGCCTCTGCGACTGATTATGCTTTTAGACGCTCCGCAACACATGCCTTGGCTATTTCCAAATATTGTCTTGCGGGTGGCGTCGGCAGCCTACATGTATGCCTCTGACAGCGCTCACGTCAGTTACCTCGGTAGCGCGTTGTGTAAATGCTTCATACTGTACTGAGTTCATGTAAATAGGCGTAGGTTCATCTCCCGTCCCTTCCGTGTGTGTGTGTGTTTCCGTTACTTTCGACAATACAACTGAATGAGCAAATTGTTACAGTGTTCACAATCAACACTGTGATATTTAAAATCATGTTAAGACTCACATTGTTGATTGTTAACATTCGTAGACATAGCATTTTTCCTGCACACGTTGTGGAAACAACGGAAACGTTGCATCTTTTCATGAACTGTTTAAATGTTACGAAGACTTGTGTTGTGTCGAACTACGGGGACTATTCTTGCTGCAGGTTGCTGGTTTGTTTGTGTTTCATAGTACAATATCATGTAATAAGTGTGTTCATAGTATGCTTTCTGTGATGTTGACATGTGTGTGTTTCGTTAGCAGTACGTCTCTGCTTTCTATGCTGTGGCTACATCTCCATTGCTCGCATAGAAAGTGACAAATGGAAGTGTAAGGGTGGATACTTAAAGCCTGGATACTTCCATGTTATGTGTAAGTCTCACGGGGCCAATGGGTAATAGCGCATACATGTCTATGAAGTACCTTTGGATACCATATGCGACCTGTCGTGGACGAAATGTTTATGTTGACTGTTCCATCTACCTATGTGTGACATGGTTTGTGGCCATAGGGTGCCAGCAAGTCTTCCCTGTTCATTGGGTGTTTGCCATGGTGTATTGACATCAATCCTATTAATTCACCGAAGGATGTCTTTCTTTGGTGTCAACGCCATAGTTTGACCATCCTATGTCATTCCCAGCAGACGTGGAGATTGTGCCATTGGTATCTTTACACAGGTGACCCATCTGTTCCACTGTATGGAAGCGTGTGATCCCCATAGATGTGCTGGCACATTGAGTGTTGTGTACGCCGGTATCTGCCCAGCGGTCTTGCTTTGAATGGGGAGTGTGTACTGTAGACCGTATCTGTGTTCCCTGGGTTATGCCTTGCAACAGCTGTGGGATTCCCCCAGGTTTGCAGCTATGGGTGCCATCTTGGCCGTACGTTTGTCCATCCATGGGAACTGCCTACTGGACACTAGTATCGGGCTGTCAACATTTCACAGCTGCATTCTCCATTTCCGGTGGATGATCGGTATTAGTATTGCGGAGTAACGATATGTTATGGCCACGCCCCGCACACGGGGCGGGACGACGAATCATCTGCCAATCCACACCAACACCCATATTTGCATACCCACGATCCCATGTCTGGAACCCTCGACAGTACCCCTTGCACACCCTTCATGTGTGCGGAAATGGGATGTGAACGTACGTGTATGGACGCAGCAGCCTGGGGAGTCCTATTCATATGTCCTGCATTTCATGGACGGCTGTCATCACCCTTGAAGACGCTTGTGGTGCATATATCTACCTGTGCCGTAGTCACGGCTGTCACCTCTTCCGGTTCACACTATGTTGCCTACACTTACCTAAGGAGTAATTTTTGGGTCCTGCAATGGACACCGATGTGCATATGTAAAGTTTAGAACATGTTGGACTGTGTCCATTCGGCCAGTGTGTTTGACTGCCGCCGTATGTTCCCCATTCCCGGATGTCTGTCCGCCTACCCATATTATGTAGTGCTACGTAACCCGTGTCCTTCCACAATTTACCCATAGGGTGTTACTGTAGTCATGCAGGTTGGCAACTGCTTTAGATAATCCTCACAGGTACCATTGCGAACTATCCGCCACTGTATTGTCAGTATAACACAGCCGGTACATGTACAACCTATTTATTGATGACAGTATGTCGTTTATGTGTGAACGCCATATTTGAGCGATAGTATGACCTTCCTACTTGACGTTGTTGGTGTGCCATTAATATGTGTTCCACAGGTCGCAGGTATGTTCCGCAGAGTGGAAGCGGTTGATCCCCACATACTTGATAGCACCTTCGCTGCTGTGTACGCTGGGATTCGCACGGCAGGATGGATGTCTACGGGGTGTATCTACTGTTGTTTCCATCTTAATGTCTTGTGTCATGCCCTACTACGGCTGTGTGATTCCACCAGGTTTGCTATTATGGGTGCCATCTTGTCCGCACGTTTGTCCATCCTTGGGAAATGCCTACTGGACACTGATGTAGGGCTGAGCACATTTCACACATGCCTTTAGCATTACCCTATGGATGCTTTGCATCCTTACTGGGGACTAAGGCACGTCCTGTACCCGCAGCCCTCCCACGCGGC
The DNA here is from genome assembly GCF_019279795.1 of Protopterus annectens. Classification (NCBI taxonomy): domain Eukaryota; kingdom Metazoa; phylum Chordata; order Ceratodontiformes; family Protopteridae; genus Protopterus; species Protopterus annectens. The sequence goes on from NC_056750.1 coordinate 679,932,189, forward strand.
AGGACAACGGATTATCTGCCAAACAACACCGAGCCCCATTTTGCATACCCAGGATACCATGGCTGCAACCCCCCACGGTACGCATGACACATGCTTCATGTGTGCGGAACTGGGATATGGACGCACATGTATGGACACGGCAGTCTGGGGACCTCTGTTCATATGTCCTGCATGTCATGGCCAGGTATCATCAACCTTAAACACGCTGGTGGTGCATATGTCTAGCTGTGCCGTAGTCACGGTTAGTATTCTGATTGGCCGATCTCGGTGTATGAAGGAGCAGACGTTGTGATTTTTGGAGTCCTACAATGGACACCGATGTGCATTTGTAAAGTGTAGAACGTGTTTGACTGTCCCCATCTGGCCAGTGGTATTGACTGCCGCTGTATGTTCCCCAATCGTGGATGTCTGCTTGACAACCCATCATTTCTATTACATGGCCTATCTATATCCACGTGCCAGTATGCGGAAATACAGCAAACCTTGCGTCCTGCCCATCTTCCTAAACGACATCATGGAACATATATCGGCAAAAACAGACACTGTCAAATACGATAGACTCCACAGTGAAAGGATACTGAGCTCTCTCACCTACTAACATGGGGCATCGTCGGAGTACGGAATGCATGACATAGCCGTCCCTTATACACTTCATTCAGAGTCGGTTTAAAGCGAAATAATCAATAAACCTGCTCATAGTTAGGTGGACAGTGCTCCAAGTCTTGATTATAACGTGACATATACATATCAGTGTTGCATGCCTTACTTCATGGAAACAATAATACGGCAACAATGTGTCAATATATATACAATATTGGTAAATACAATCGGTATCCGGACACATAGTTGATAATTGCTGAGAGTGCACCTTAGAATGTAGTGTGTTGATCAGGCTATTGTATATCAATGTGTATAATAGTAGCATTACGATAACAAAGCATGGAATCAATAAGTACTATTTAAGCATATATTTGACAATTATGAATGTAAACGTGTGGAGGAGACATCCGTAACCTTCCCTGGTTCCACTGGATCACACACGCACACGCACACCGCATGTCCGGATTGTGGGTTACGCGACGCACATTACGCATATCCGTAGTCCGCTTATATATGTTTACAGTGTCTGTGTGGTTACGTGTTATGCGTTACTTGTGACTATTCCGTAACATATGTCTGATCCGTTGACGGACGTGTGCAGAAAGCACTTACAGCTTTATATATGTAACAGTCTTTGCAGCATGGACGCTTTACGCATAATGCACATGTATATGTTCTATAGTCTTCCTCTTTTCCTCTCTCTTTTCCTAACCCCTGCCTCTTCCCTTTTGTTCATCTTACATTCCCTTTCACTACTGTATCCTTCTGAGCTTCAACTGTTATCCATATGGCAAATGCCTTATTGCATAACCTTTATGTACTAGATAAAATGCTTTGAAATTGACCAAACATTATGTATGATATTAAACTGTTTGAGTTCCTTAATGTATGTTGATTTTATTAACAAATTGATTTATATTTCTAATTTTATTGTATGTCTTTATTAATAATATGTCTGTCTGTCATTATTATGTTATGTGTGGAGCTTTTCTCCCGGCCTCTAATGCAAATGGACATATATCCAGCTAGACTAGCCCGGTCATCAAATGTAAAATAAAATAGATTAAAACTAAAATAAATAATAATAGTCGTAATTCGAACGTGACTGCATTCACGTTTGACGGTTACTGTGACCAGTGCACGTTAGCTGTTCGTTGTCATTAATATGCATACCCATGGTACCTATATACATTTACATATCCCCCCCCCCGCACACACGCACGTCACAGGCATCCATTCTCCTGCTGGGAAAGGTGCGGTACTGCATGTTGAACATTCCTAATTCCCTCGCTCATGGCCCAGGATGCATATGTCGTCACCGCAGGGCTGTTCAGATGACAGCTGCTTATATCCCATACGCATACAGGCCTTCGATTGTCAGGGTGTTGCTGTGGTGCTTTGGGTTTGGTGTTGGCCGCCCACTGTACGGGACTGCCCTGACCCTGTACGAATGTTAGATGAGTCACATGGGCACGTTTTGTCCGTGTCCATGGTACCATGTCACGGCCCCCCCCCAATTATTCGTAACCGTGTGCGCCGATTGGCCGGTGTACCCGTTGTAGATGTCGTTATACTAATTGCACACGGTGTGCTCGAAATAACCAATTGCCATTACTAACCCTCCGTATGTATGGCCTGTGTCGCAATATTACAAGGGTTTAACATTGCGTGACGACTTTCAGTGAGCCACAGACATGTCCGTTGCTTTGTTTGGACCGGTTCCGCTGTGCTACACACATTTAACATGGCGTAACAGGTTGAACATCTCAGACACGAGGACATCGGGTTGTCCGTCGCTGTCTATTATTGAATGTCTCTGTGGAGTTTGTTTCACAAAGCGAGACAATGTCGGCATTGTTAACGGGCATCACGTGCAGTACGTCCGCACCGCCGCGGGTGACGTATGTCTGCCTTTGGCCGGCGAACAGGCATTATGCTGTGCCATTATGTCTGGGGATATATGGTTTCCTTACATAGATGATGTGCCATACTAGCAATGACCCTAGCAATGACCCGCGTCTGGGTGTGGGTACTGCTGTATTACCCACGGGAAGAGTGGCCTTACGGTAAGTGGTGACCTAGGCAGACGTTGCCACCGATACATCACCCGCTACCCCCCTCCTGGTCTACCTACACCAAATAGAGTCTAGAAAGGTGCCCCGAGTAGAGCAACACCCTAGGCGGCTACCTACTTGGCCTATGCCTATGGCCGGCTATGTGTGTGGTCCCTTGGGCATCGGACTCGAACGTGCCACGTCTGCCGTGGGTATGTCCAACATTACCCACACCCAGCCCCAAGGCAGTCAACACAGCATCCATGGCTCCACATGGTGTCCCAGCTGTGTACTCCAGGAACTCTAACTCACACTTAGGACAGCTGTTTAATCTTAGCCTCACCTCAGGATACGTACCTGAGTAGTAGCACAGGGCGACTGTAGTCACATTCCACATAGATGGTGCCTCCACTGAGCCTGGTTATTACCATACCATTAGTTTGACAAGCCTTATCTGCAAAGCCATGGAGATGGATCATAATGGGACACATAGATATAGACATAGGGGACCCGCATACTTTGGATACAACCCAGTTTAGCTTGGTCAGAGTCAGATCATGCCCTTTACACGTGTTTCACTTTGTAGACTCAGTCACCAAGGCCATTGCTGAGGGTAAAGCAGTCCATACAGCCTACCTCAACCCGGCAGAGGCCTTCGACACAATACCCCCCTCGGGTATAATTGATAAACCCGCCATCTTGAATGTAAATCCATACATCGCCATATGGGTTGCAAACGGGCTAAGTCACAGAACACACATGGCCATAGTTGCTGGTGCCATGTCATACTCACAGCCAGTCACAGGTGGTGTCCCATGGGGCTCAGTCCTGGGTCCACTATTTCCAGCATCTAGGCTTCCAATGTACACGCATACACAGGGGGTTATGGTGACAATGTTTGCAGATGACTGCAAACCGGTGGCATAGTCAGACACACATCTGACACAGATATCCTTCAGGAGTGCCTCACAGATGTGGATAAGTGGTACCAGAGACATGTCCTACAGCTAAATGCCAGGAAATGCATAGGCATACCCTTCGGTAAGAACAAGGTTACCACGAGCTACCATATAGGTGGCGATCCACTGAGCACAGAGGGGTTACCAGTGATTTGGGGACATGTGTTGTTGTTCACCGCTCGTAGACACACATGTTGCTAACATAGTTAGGTAGACCTTCCACATTGCCCACATCATCATGAAGAGATTCACATCTAGATCAGGGGAGGTAATTGTCCCGGTGTACTCATCGCTCAATAGACCTATGATTGGGTACAATGCCCCGCTCAGAATGTATCTGACCCAACACCTGCAGCAGCTGGAAAGGCACCAACAGTTCTTCGACAAACAGATGCAGGGTCTCAGGTATATGTGCTATACTGACCGACCGACTGAAAGAATTCCAGCTGTATACAGTTGCATACCACTTGCCCAGAGGTGACCCGTGCCTGGCATACACGGCTATGTCGAACCCAGATCTGATGACTATGCTTCACGAAATAAGTTAGATCCTCAGAACCACAAGGGCAGCTGACGACACCTTGACACTGTCATTAATCGAACGTGTTGTTGGGACGGATTCATCACCCAGACACTCACTATGCTGTGGAACAACATCCCAGTACATGTGAGGGCAAGCACCTCGCTGGCCTTGTGTTAGTATTTACACATGGATGACTGAGTTGATTTATTTAAGTAACCTTCTAACTGAATATTTACATTAGCACATTGTGAATGTTTACATTCCGCTTGGTCTATTTTACAGTAGTCATAATCATACGGTTTATGTGTATATATTATGGTTCATTTATATTACTAGGTGTCTGCAGTTCTGTTAATATATTGGCACAATCCGTAGGACATATATGTGTATCTTACACAGTCAGACATTTGGAAAACATTTTATGTTGGTTCATGTTTCATATATGTACATATATTTATATTTTCCGATGAAGACTGTACCTTTCAAGCAATGTCTGCTGTCCTCACTGTGTGGGATCTGCAACGCAAGTGAGGTTTGTTCGCTTGTCTGCCTTTAAGGCATGTAATTAGTACCTAGCACATGTAATGTACCGACCATTTAATGCTTCTAAATGTAGTAGGTTGGACTGCATTGTATGTAGTCTGAATAAGTCTGCTTATAAAGCAGACGAAGTGGGCTCCAATAGACTATGGTGACTGCCTTTAATTCTTGGTGTGCTCTGGTTGGTCACTGACGGTCCCTACAGTACCTCGTCTTTGCTTTAGACTTCATCAGCCGGTTGTCTGTGTTTGTTGTATGGGGAATGTCAACTGTAGTCCCTATGTGTATGACTTGTGTAATGCCTTACTACGGCACTGTAATTCCACCGGGTTGCAGTTATGGGTGCCATCTTAGTCATACGCTTGTCCATCCATGTGAATTGCCTACCATACACTGGTATAGGGCTGTACACATTTCACACCTGCATTTTGCATTCCCTGCAGTATGGTGTGCATTAATAGCGGAGAGTGACGATGTGTTACGCACATGTCCCTCCCACGGGGCAGGACAAAGGATTGCCTGCGAAACAACACCGAGGCCAGATTCTACATACCCAGACTCCCTTGACTGCAACAGTGCACAGTACCCATTACACATCCTTCATGTGTGCTGGACTGTGATGTGGACGCAGCTGAATGGACCCGATACCCTGGGTAATTCTATGCATGTGTGCTGCAGTTCATGGACAGCTATCATCAACATTGAACACGCTTGCGTGCATATGTGTACGTGTGACGTGGTGACGACAATTAGATCACATGAGTAATGCAGGAAGCTAGCAGGCATTCTCTGAACAGAATTTTTGGGTCCTACAATGGACACCGATGTGCATATGTCAAGTTAGATGTTGCTGGACTGTGTCCACCTGCCCAGTGCTTTTCACTGCTGGTGTATGTTCCCCAATCGCGGATGTCTGTTTGACTACCCATTCCACATGGTGCTACATAACCAGCTGATTTAGTACTGTGAACAAATTACATACATCCAAAGATGCTGGTTAGCAACTGCTTCATATAAACCTCAGACATCCCAATGGGACATATCCGTCACTATATTTCCAATATAACACCACCGAACATGTTGCTTACCTATGCATTCATTTAACCATGTTGTCTTCATAGGTGGGAAAGCCATAGTTTACATATCCTACTTGACGTTGTGTGTGTGCCATTAGTATGTGTTCCACAGGTCGCACATCTGTTACGTTGTACGGTAGCGGTGCTCCTCAGTCTGTTGCTGGCAGATTGAGTGCTGTGTACGCCGGTGTTGGCACGACGGTCCTGCTTTGTATGTGGAATGTCAACTGTAGTCCCTATGTGTATTTCCTGTGTTATGCCTTCCGCTGCTATGTCATTTACCCTGGTTTGCAGTTGTGGGTGCCATTCTGGCCATACGGGTGTCCATCCATGACAATTGCCTACTGGACAGTAGTATAGGGCTGTACACATTACACACCTACATTTAGCATTCTCCGGAGTATGGTTTGCATTATTAGCGGAGAGTAAGGCAGGTGATACGTACACATCCCTCCCACGGGGCAGGAGAAAGGATTGCCTGCGAAACAACACCGAGCACAGAGTCTACATACCCAGAATCCCTTGACTGCAACAATTGACAGTACCCATTACACATCCGTCATGTGTGCGGGACTGTGATGTGGGCGCAGTTCTATGGACCCGGTACCCTGGGTATTGCTGTGCATCTGTGCTGCATTACATGCACAGCTATCAGCAACATTAAACACTCTTGCGGTGCATATGTGTACCTGTGACGACAATGATTTCAGGTACGCATTGAAATAAGACATAATTTGGTTCTTTCCACAATTTTTGGGTCCTACAATGGACACCACTGTGCATATGTAAAGTGTAGAGCTTGTCGGACTGTGTCCTTGTGAGCACTGGGTTTCACTGATACTGTGTGTTCAGGAATCGCGGATGTCTGTTTGACCACCCATTCCACATGGTGCTACATAACCAGGTGATTTAGTACTGTGGACAAATGACATACATCCAATGATGCTGGTTAGCAAATGCTCCATATAAACCGCAGACGTCCCAATGGGACATATCCGTCACTGTATTTCCACTATAACACCACCAGAACATGTTGATTACCTATGCATTCATTTAACCATGTTGTCTTCATAGGTGGGAATGCCATAGTTTACATATCCTACTTGACGTTGTGTGTGTGCCATTAGTATGTGTTCCACAGGTCGCACATCTGTTCCGCTGTACGGTAGCAGGTGCTCCTCAGTCTGTTGCTGGCAGATTGAGTGCTGTGTACGCCGGTGTTGGCACGACGGTCCTGCTTTGTATGTGGAATGTCAACTGTAGTCCCTATGTGTATTTCCTGTGTTATGCCTTACCGCGGCTATGTCATGTACCCGGTTTGGCAGTTGTAGGTGCCATCCTGGCCATACGGGTGTCCATCCATGACAATTGCCTACTGGACACTAGTATAGGGCTGTACACATTCCACACCTACATTTAGCATTCTCCGGAGTATGGTTTGCATTATTAGCGGAGAGTAAGGCAGGTGCTACGCACACATCCCTCCCACGGGCCGAGAAAGGATTGCCTGCGAAACAACACCGAGCACAGAGTCTACATACCCAGAATCCCTTGACTGCAACAATTGACAGTACCCATTACACATCCGTCATGTGTGCGGACTGTGATGTGGACGCAGTTCTATGGACCCGGTACCCTGGGTATTCCTGTGCATCTGTGCTGCATGACATGGACAGCTATCAGCGACATTAAACACGCTTGCGGTGCATATGTGTACCTGTGACTACAATGAGTTCCGTTAGTTGATTAAATAAGGCGGAAGAGCTGTCTTTAGACAAATTTTTGGGTCCTACAATGGACACCACTGTGCATTTGTAAAGTGTAGAGCTTGTCGGACTGTGTCCTTGTGAGCACTGGGTTTCACTGATACTGTGTGTTCAGGAATCGCGGATGTCTGTTTGACCACCCATTCCACATGGTGCTACATAACCAGGTGATTTAGTACTGTGGACAAATGACATACATCCAATGATGCTGGTTAGCAAATGCTCCATATAAACCGCAGACGTCCCAATGGGACATATCCGTCACTGTATTTCCACTATAACACCACCAGAACATGTTGATTACCTATGCATTCATTTAACCATGTTGTCTTCATAGGTGGGAATGCCATAGTTTACATATCCTACTTGACGGTGTGTGTGTGCCATTAGTATGTGTTCCACAGGTCGCACATCTGTTCCGCTGTATGGTAGCGGGTGCTCCTCAGTCTGTTGCTGGCAGATTGAGTGCTGTGTACGCCGGTGTTGGCACGACGGTCATGCTTTGTATGTGGAATGTCAACTGTAGTCCCTATGTGTATTTCCTGTGTTATGCCTTCCCGCGGCTATGTCATGTACCCGGTTTTGCAGTTGTAGGTGCCATCCTGGCCATACGGGTGTCCATCCATGACAATTGCCTACTGGACACTAGTATAGGGCTGTACACATTACACACCTACATTTAGCATTCTCCGGAGTATGGTTTGCATTGTTAGCGGAGAGTAAGGCAGGTGATACGCACACATCCCTCCCACGGGGCGGGAGCAAGGATTGCCTGCGAAACAACACCGAGCACAGAGTCTACATACCCAGAATCCCTTGACTGCAACAACTGACAGTACCCATTACACATCCGTCATGTGTGCGGGACTGTGATGTGGACGCAGTTCTATGGACCCGGTACCCTGGGAATTTCTGTGCATCTGTGCTGCATTACATGGACAGCTATCAGCAACATTAAACACGCTTGTGCATATGTGTACCTGTGACGACAATGATTTCAGGTACGCATTGAAATAAGAAATTATTCGATTCTTTCCACAATTTTTGGGTCCTACGATGGACACCACTGTGCATATGTAAAGTGTAGAGCTTGTCGGACTGTGTCCTTGTGAGCAGTGGGTTTCACTGATGCTGTGTGTTCAGCAATCGTGTATGTGTGCTTGACTACCCATACTGTGTTGTGCTACAGGAACCAAGTCTTCCGACACCAGAAACCAATGCTATACATCCAATGTTGCAGGTTAACAACCACTTTCATACCATACCCAGAGGTCACGATTGGGATGTATTGCCACTTTATTATCGGAACAACACCCCAGACTGTGTACATCATGGGAACTTTAGGCCAGTCTTACCGCCATTTCCAATTGTAATTGGCAGACACATGTCAATACATGTATGATAACACATTTTGTAATGCAGAAGTTGATCTATGTTATTTGGACATTGGCTTCTGCTTTTGGCATCCGTTGCTGTGAGTGTTGCCAGTTACCATACACATTGCTTGCTCACAGGCAGACTACACAGTACTGCGCAGTACTGTGGTCTCCTTTAAGGACCCTGAGTCAGTGGTCGATGGTACGGCAGCCACTGCATCAATCACATTTGCCATCTACCAGTACCTACAGGACTGCATGAGCCAGTCATTCACTTACCCAACTGTGGTTCAGTGTACCAATGCCGAGCATCCAGTGTGGTGTACCCCAGCCATACACAAAATGTACAACACGAGGAGGTGGCTACTACAAGGTGGAGCAGACACCTTGTGAGGTGTGAGACCCTTGGTCATCATATGTGTAGACATACACACTGTCATGAAATAGTCCAGGGCACATTCCACAGATATACCTACATGGACCTGGCTAACAATCATACCACCTTCAGTTGCTATGCTGGACACCTGGGAGCTCAGTCCCACATATGCTCTGACTGGGTTCACATAGAGGTGGGGTTTACTCAACATACACACATTGCCAACATACAGGCTGACAAGTCCAGTGAGGACATCTCCACACCCTCCCCCACACATGAGGTGATGTGTGTACCACAGGTTTGTGGTCACCATATGTTCTGTGACACACAGGTGGGACATGCTCTCTCCAGGGTAGTGGACATAGCATCGATGAGACCAGCTGGTGACCCCGCTGTGTACTCCACTATCTCGGTTATGAATTGGACACACAGTTAGGACAGCTATTTCTTTGTAGCCTCACCTCAGGTAGGGTACCCAGGTTGTGTCACATGGCAACTGTAGTCCCACGTCAGAAGGCCAATACCTCCACTGAGGCTGGCTATTCCTGTCCCATTACCCTGAGGAGACCTATCTGCAAAGACATGGGGAGGGATCATACTGTGGCTCGTACATGACTGCATAGGGGACATACTTACTTTGCCTCACACACGGTTTGTCTTGTTCAGGGGCGGTTCATGCCTTTAAAGCATGGTCGACATTTTCGGGACAGTCGCCGAGGCCACTGATGGGGGTGTTGCAGTCCATACAGCCTACCTCGACCTGGCAAAGCCCTTCATCACATTACCCCCCTCAGGTATCGTTGATAAACCCATTGGCTGGGATGTGAACACGCACATCACAGAATGTGTTGTAAACTGTCTATGTGACACAACCCACACGGTCATAGTTGCTGGCAGCATATCAGACCTACTGCCTGTCAGAAGTGGTGTCCCATGGGGCCCTTCCATGTGTGCACTCCTGTCATACACCTACATCTTCACGGTACAGGCACACACAGGGTGCTATGGGCAACAGTGTTTGTAGATGACTGCAACACAGGTGCCATAGTGGGACAGACATCTGACACAGATATCCTTCGAAGGCGCCTCCCAGATATGCATATCTGCTGTCAGGGACATGTCCCACAGCTAAATGCAACGAACATCATACCTGTGGAGAAGTACTAGGTCACCCGTGTACAGCATATAGGTGGCTGTCCACTCAGCACAGGGGTGATTACCAGGAATCAGGGGACAGTGTTGATGTCACCATTCATTCCACACACACGCTGCTATCGTGGTTGTGTGGGTCTTCTACATTGCCCACCTGTTGGTGCAGGGATTCACATCTACCTCAGGCTAGGTCATTGTTCCCTTGTACCCATTACGTGTTACACCTATGATCTACTACATTGCCCCATTCAGACTGTATCTGACCATACACCTACAGCAGCTGTGAAGCCCACATAGGTTGATCGTTGTACAGATGCAGGATGACACCATTTTGTGTAATGCTGCCCCACATGTAGGACCCCTGCCACATCACGGCACATACCTGCTGTTTGTTGTTGGCCTGTGCCTGACATACAAGGCCATGTCAACCCATATGTCATGTGTATGCTTCACCTACTGTATCCGCATCCCTCAGAATCACTAGGGCAGGTGACATTTACCTTGTCACGGTCATTCATGGGATGTGTTTGGGTGACACATATATCACCCATACAATCATTATGCTGTGAATCTACATCACAGTACATGTGAGACAGACATCCTTCCTAGCCTTGTTCGCAGCTATGTTGTCCATTGGATGGAGGATTGCAGGTATAGGCCAGGGATTACATCATTATCACTGCTTGACGGAGATACAGCAATATCATGGGTATTTCATCTGAAGCACAGAAGGTTGGCAAAGTCATCCTAACTATGGTGTAGTATTATGGCTGGGCCTGGGACGATGGCCTACCCTGTACCTATGGACGTGTGAACCTATATTCATAGTTTGTCACATGTACAATTGTCTATCCACTATAGTCTTTCGCCACTGTATATTTCTGTGGCACATGATTGTCCTCTGTATTACATGCAGGTATGCTGTGTACATTGCACATACGTCACAGTTGATGACAGTGTATCTGTGTCCCTAACACTGTGATACTGAGGACTACCACACATCCTTCACAGCATTCCATGCATATGTCCATTCTATTCTTCTTTGGCCTATGGGGGGGTGTTAAGGCAAACATTACTCAAGTCCCTGTTTGTGCATGCTTCCTGTTGGTGTTTGACCAGGCTCCGTTGCAGTCATGTGTTGGACAGTAGTGTGTCTGTGTGTTTGCCATGTGTTTTTATTGCCAGTACATCTGTGGGAGGTGTAGTTGGCACATGTTCCTCTTTGCAGGGACACCCATCCTGGTGTTTGTGTCATGCATCTGCACTTGGCACGTGCCATATGTCCTGTACTTTTCCCACAGTCGTGTATGCCTTCATGCACTACTACTGCATGTTACTGGCTGTGTGTATGTGGTACACATGGACATTGTGATGTTTGTCTTGACCTATTCCAATGCTAGAACGTAAACATCTGTCAATTAAGTCTTTTAAATCAAACTGTAACACTCATTCGTATTTTCAACATGACACTCATTAACACAGGAAGCTGGGATTAATAACATTTTATTACTGTGCAGCAGGAGGCAAAGGAGTATGCAGTCAAAGTTTAGACATTTGTTCAACTCTATACATGTTCATCTGTATGAGCATTCTGTATACTATCATCTTTTGCACACATTAATGATGTTGTCAGTCACGAGGCATTTACATTGCTAGAGTACAGAACATTGTATTCCTACAGCAGTGCTCAGGTAATGCTTATTACATGTTTTCCCAAGAGGATAGCCCAACCTTGCGAGACACATATTCAGTTAGACTGTACTTTGGTAAGTTCTGCTCTGACACGGTTCCAACACTGTTCATATTCAGTCCTCACTCCGTGTCATACTAGGTTCCTGTGTCTCTCTGCTGAGCAGCTGTACTCTGTGTTACAGCTCACAAGCCTATCCTCCTCAGTAGAAGGATGACAGATATACCTGTACATACATGTATTATTCTGTAACCGAGCAGATGAGTAATGCTGACTGACATACACCTGCTGCACTGGTTACTGCTAGGGTTAGGGTTCAATCACACTGCAGCTACACTACAAGCAATTACATGCATGAGAAGCTGTACTGCTATATTGTCAGGTAGAATAATATGCATTATACACTATTAGCTTCTAAAGTTGCACGTCATATTATGTTTAAATATGCATTTTGCTAACATTCTCCCTCCTTTGATTGCTTCTACTCTATCCAGAGACATATACAACATTATTTCATTCACTGGAGACTTCCTCTGTAGAACGATTAAATAGGCAGGTAATTTGATGTACATTGCAAGTAGGATTGCATTTTCTATTGACAAATACCACTACAGGTCTTGATCCATAGTCTCGGATACAGGTATGTTGCCAGAGTCCCTGACTAATACTTACATGCACAGTATCCCGCACTAGACACATGCTCCCAATATGAGCAGAACAACACAAATGGCATTCATGATATTCAGTATGACTGACCCCATCCACCCAATGGTTTGTGGAAATGGTTCGGCAGTGGGTTTGGGCCTGTTTCCGCCATGGATGACACCTGCTATATTACCTGTAGGTGGGCGTTGCTTTTGGTCTCTTCATGTGGTAGTTGGACACAGCGATCTTCTTCAGTAAGCGCCAAGACGCATTCAATTCTCAGCGCCACGGTGCAGTCGTGCACTATTACATTTTGTGACACAACAGTTCTCATTGCATCCAGTTCATCAGTCACATGTTCAGGAGCGGATAGTCACATTCATCCTTCCTCCGACAGTTTTGATAACCTCCTCTGTTCCCTGATTGCTTTCACTACTCCAGAAGCTGGGGGTGTTCCAGCCCAGGTTGTGACGCTGTCACTGAAGTCCATATGAATCGGTATTCCTTTATCTCTTGCAGAGGACTGACATGTCAGAACAGCTTCCATTTCTCCCAGTGGATTAGTAGGTTTCCCAACTGTGTTCCCAGTTCTTCGAGCTATATGTGTTATAGTTCGCTTCGCACCCACAGGCAATTGTACAGTATGTCATGTGACTGGAGCCAGACAACCCAAATAACAACTGCCGGACCACTTCCCAGGTAACCATTGCTATGCTTATTTCCCACAAACAACATAACTATATTCTACTTTATTACTGATGCGGGTTACCTCTGCATGTAACAAATTCCTGTCTCTGACAGAGTACTGTTTATACAATTCAGGATGTTTCTGCACATCCTTCAACATTGTTCTCATGATGTTTCAATACAAATTAGGAATGGTGCTACAAGTAGTACTGTGATCTTTGGCTGTTATATGACATTCGTAAGACACAGTTATGTTACAAATACTCCCACCAACTGCAACTGTACCATGTTTATGATAACATACAATTCCTTTTTGTGTAACAGGTAAGTACATTGCCACGTTGTCCTGTGATGTCACAGAACCTGTATCAAAGTGTAGATATTCACAAGTCTCGATCTATCCCCAAGGGGACCACATGCATCGGAAGTCCTCCATATGATGTAGGTATGGCAGTACAAACACAGCAATTTAAAGTGTTCCTGGTCTCTATCTGCACACGCATCATGCCTAGGGATCTGTTGAGGTGTGGAAGACACTCTGTGGCCAGTTCATCACGTATCAGTATTTGTATCCGTGTAGTTATATGCAGGTGAGGTTCGAAATTGTAACGTAAACACAAACATGGTTAATAGGTGTATAATCATTAGGACAGCAAACATAAATGTCTTTGGGGTTGCTTTGTATTGTTATACAGTCTTCGCCGGGTGATTCGCGCTCTTTGGTATATCAGCTACGAGATGTCAATCAGACTTGATATCCTTTACCAGTTTGAGAAATGTGAGGTGGACCCAGGACAACCTCTCTGCAAGCTTTACTGCGGTAGGCGTTGCCAACAGTACCCGGTACAGACATTCGCACTGTCCACTTGGCAATAATGTTCTTTGGATAACAGTGACATACACACAGGATACTGGTGTCAGCTATGCTTCCGCCTTCGCTTGCTCTTATCTGTAACAGACTTTAACTGAGGAACAGTGTTACTAGTTAACAATCCTCTCATGTCACCTACTACTGAGTCATCGACCTCCGGCTCTGCAGGCATGACAGCTTTCCACTCTGGCACATGATATGCCATTCCACATACTACTTCGAAGTGGGTGCAGCACTTTACATTTGGAACTGTTGTCATGCTCAGCAATGCTAGAGGTAGACAGTTCATGTAACTCGGCTGGATGTCACCCACCCAACTCCTCTACTTATTCCTCGGCATCCCATTCTGCGCGGCAGCAGTCGTGTTGAGTGTGGGTTGTACATGCAATTGACATTCATGGTAATAAGTAATCCCCAGGTAGCGTGATTGTCTGGTTAACTACATGTGTTCTATTGTCACTGTAGCTTCTTTACAGCATGCCAGATCTATGGATAGTTAATTTTACTGGCACCTTTGCCACTGCTGCTGCATCCGGATTACTGGTTGGGAATGCTTCTAGCCATTTTGATTATCTATATGTGTAATCGCTAAACAGTCTTTGTTCCCTTCACATTTATGCAGATGTATGAATTCCATACAAATAGCACGGAACGGTTAGGGTGGTGTAGGTCAACTCACTCCCTTCGGTTTAAATACTCCCTGTGCATGATATCTACGGCAAACGTGACACGCTGCTCATGAGGTTTGTATGTGGTTCGTAATTCCGTATGTTACGGGTATTCTGTTAACCAAATGTACCATCCCCCCTGTTGAGACATGTCTGTACCCATGGCTCCACAAAGCCGCATATCTGAATATATTAGACGTTAATATTGGCTTTCTCACTGTGGATATGTGCAGTCCGTGTTCAAGGATTGCTCCTCGTCATAACCACGACGGCTTTTCTGCTTTCGTAGTTGCTGTTTGCATTGTTTGTACAGTTTCTACATCTAAACAGTGTGAGGTTTGTCATTCCTCATTCACACAGACACTTTCCAAGTGTGACGCTGCTTGTTTTGCAGGTGCATGAGCTCATGCCTCAACCTTCCTACTGTTATCCTGTTGCATTCTATGCCCTGCACATTTACAATTACCTACTTCAGTGGGTAACTGCATGTAGTGTAATGCATTCAGGTTCGTATGCATGCTTAATCGGGTTTACCGTGGATGTTATCATTCCCCTATTCTTCCACTGCTGCTCATAAACATGCACTGCACAGACAACAGAATGACTATCGACATATGTCCACACATCATTTTTCCGCTACAGTACAAGCACGTGTTAAAGCTATCTATTCTGCTGCTTGAGCAGACACGTTATGCTGCAGGGTTTGGCCGTCTACAATGTCATTATCAATAACTACTGCATAAACTTCTTCATTCGTTCCTGTAGGACTCTGTCTACATGATCCGTACACATTAACTGTCACCTCTGCATCATCTAAGGGTATATCAGTGTTATCATGTCTGTGTGTAGTTATTTAAGCCATTTCGTATAGGCTACTGTGTGATGTACCATACACAGGTGTCAGACGAGAGGAACATAGGTTACATGTAGTAGAAGGTTCAATCACCATGTGAGGTTGACTCAGTGGTATGGTCAGACATGACACATGTGTAGCACGAGTCAGGAATTCTATCTTCTCTTGCAGCAGATTGATGGCAACTGCATGACACATTCTCACAGTGAGAGGGTGGTCTAGTAACATTACGGCCGGGCCTGTACTGCCATGGGTGCTACAACAACTGCCTGTACACAATGTGGCAGTGACCATGCCACAGTGTCCAACTGCAATGAGTAGTCATCTATTTGGCGTTGCTTACTTCCCTGCTGTTGCATCAAGACTGACGCCATATATCTCCGCTTACAATCTACGGTCTGACAACATGTGTTATGATTATTCACGAGACCTACTACAGCTGTTAAGGCTATCAATCGCTCTAGTCTGCATAACGCTGTTTCTGCTACTGTAATCCGTGTACTATGTGTTGTGCTGCCATGGGTGTATTAAAGGTTAAGGCAAACAAGACAGCGGATTCCACAGCATTGTTTGGTATCCAGATGTAACATGTGTTAGTCGGCCCAGACACGACATCATTCCCTTCTTGTTAGTTGGCTTGGGTGCTTATTATATTGCTACCTTCCATTCGTCATGTGATGTTCTACCCTACTTGGATACCAGATATGCCATGTAATTGACCTGTATTCTCTGTATTTGCAATTTATGCTTGCTTACTTTATGTCCCTGTTCTGCTGATTATCTCAATAATGATATTGTATCTTCCATACGTTGTTGCTGGGTAGGGGCCGCAAGCAGAATATCATCCATTTAAAGTGGAGCTTGACTGGCCCAGGTGGAGTTGACACCAGAATGTAGCTAGCCATCCCCTGTGAGAATATCGTTGTACTTTCACAGTAGCCCCGCGATAGCCGGGTATGGCTGTATCTGTCACCCTGACTGTACAAGCAAAGCAATACGAACTATGTGGATGTATAGGTATTGCAAAGTAAGCATAAGCTTATATGTACCACGGTAAGATACTTCTGTGGCATGTTCATAGCATTGAATATAGTGTGTGAGTCTGGCACCAACGCTACCCTAAGTATTCTTCCATTATTTACAGCTTATACATACTGTACCATCCGCCATTCCCTTTTGGTTTCCGGTCAGGAGATACAGGGTATTGGATGGTGAATAGCGGTTACTTTGTGGATGGGGAATTTCTCTGACTTTGCAGATATCTTCTGGTGTCCACGGTCTATACGCCACGGGGTTGGGTCCTGGCCTTCCTGTCCTGCATGATGGTTCGGTACTTCAATTAATTGACAGATATCCTCACTCTGTTTTAGTACTGTGTTCTTACTCCGGTGTCCCTAGGTATGTTACGTGTTCGGGATGTGGTTTCAATAGCTTCTATTACATTTGTTCGTTGTGCTACCTCTGTTGCCACAGGATAACGTGTGGGGACTATCCTGCCCTCCCGCTAATATCCTGCATGTGGTATCTGAGGTGGTAGGGTGTTGTGGGGCGGGCGGTACTACTGTATTATGATCTTCTCTGTGTACGTATGATGCTTAGCCATTTGTAGTGTTCTATTCCCTTCGTACACTACCTCAGTCCACCGATGTGTATGACGGATACCCAATTGTCGCTGTTTTGTCGCCTGCACATCTTAGGGCTGCCACCTTTACAATGCACAATGTGGGACATTAGTGTTCGAACGTGTAATTTGCCTTGAAAATGCATACCCACGGCCAGTACATAGGACAGGTAGTCACGCTTTGCCAGGAGAGCGACCAATTGTTGTAGCATTTCAGTTGCTTATTCTGTTTATTATTATATTTTGCTGTTACACATACAAATTTACTGTTTTACGCTACCATCTTGATATATATCTGGGAAATGTTTGTCCTGAGATATCAGGACATTTGACATTTGTTCGGTTTATTTACAGGACACGACTGGCCAGAGAGGGCATATCCCTCTCAGGGTGGAACAGGTGTTTACCTTGGAACATATGCATCAAATTTTCAGGGATTACAATGTTTCAGTAACGATATGTTGCCTAATATACCATCAATGTCATATTTATTACCCCATTTTGATGCGTAACTCACAATTATGTGCTGTCTGCGATTGCATATTCTTCACGACACCCGTCAAACGCGGATCACATGATCTGTTGCTTCGATAATCTCCCATATCCTCTACACGTCTGCTACGCACCTTCTGTCATAACACGTGTGTCTCCTTCCCTGTATCCACTGTAGTGTCTACAATGACTATTTACTCTGCTGTGTGTTCCCCTGACCTATGTTCAGATTTAACAGTATGTGGGTAGGTCTTCACCCGATATCACTACTGTTAACAGAAACACAATGTAGTCTGGTCCCTGATCTACAATAGACACAAAAAGGCAGACACTCCTTACCTGGGCCTCCTGTTTAAGGCTGCACGATTTCTTCTTGGGATCCAGTTTTCCGCTTTTCAGCCACAGATCAGACAGTAAACAGCCTCTTTACACACAACAATTCAGTCGGAGGTCTTTTCATTCAAGAAGAACCATTTATGCATATTCTCCAGCGTACATGTCTAACCAGCCATGCACTCTGACCTGTAGCTTACCAAGGGAATCCGGATTACAAGGATCACGATGTGAAATAAGTTGTTACAACCAGACTGTAGTTATCAGTAGGCTTTTCTAAGTGACAGCCGATAACACAGGAGGCTCGGGTTCGAAAGTTTTAGTAGTGTACACAGGCAGGCTAAATAATGTACAGTCCAAGTATGAGAGTTTTGTCTGACTCTATACAGTAAGCAGTTTCTTTATATAGTGTTTACAATCAGCTTTTGCCCACCTTACTGACGTGGTCGGTCACAGGGCATTTCCATCACTATGGTCCGCAATAGTCTATACATACGTGGGTGCTGGGCTCGTGCTTTTAAATTGTTTTCTCATGGGAATAACACAGCCTTGCAAGGCACCTTGTACATTACAGTATCCTTTTGTGATTGTAGCTGTTTCAAGGACCCTAGACTGTTACGATACAGTGGACAGTTAATTTCTTAATACGGTGCTTTGTCTCTCTGGTAGGGAGTTGTACTGCTATCTTCGATTGAGCTCACAAGGCCATCCTCCTCTGGGGAAGGAGTGCTGTTATGCATGTACATACATTTATTGTTCTGTAACCCAGCAAATAATTAATGATGACAGACATGAGCCTGCTGTCCTGCTTACTGCCAGGTTCAGAATTCCATCACAGTACAGCTTAGCTTCACCAATTACATGCAGGCTTAGTTCTACTGCCATATTGTACGGTACAATTCAATACATTATATAGTATTTAGAGTGTAAACTGGAACTTCATATGTGTTTCTATATATTTTACGAACAACATCCATCCAGCCATATGCATGTTGTTCCATCCTTTACCTTGACCGTGTGTATTTGTCCGTCCAGCCACGCTAATCTCCACATGTGATGTCCCAGTTTCCTTCTTTGCCTGTAGCACCCTGTTAGGACGTCCTGTGTGGTAGGCACCTGTTCCGCTATATGTGATCGACTTCACTGCAAAGATAATCATCGATGCGGTGGTCCAACGACCCGACTTGTCCACATGTGTACACTTATGTGCACCGTGTGGTATGCAAACCTAGATGGTTTGGACGGGTACATACTACATGCCGGATGTACACATTCTGCTGACACATTCACATGCAGCCATTTACATATCTGTACCTGCGGTGGGTTGGTGACATGTGGGTACGTATTTGCCCGCGTGGCATTGCCTAACACAAACTTCTTACCACAGTTCAGGTATGCACATTGTGTGTGGTTGTATAGCTGCACACGGATGCTAGCAGGTTTGGGTGCAGGGGTATACATGGGTGTCACTGACATGTACAATGAGGCTATTGTGTAGTACATCCGAATGCATGGGTTCTGCTTCTGGATATTGCACTTCATCATACACCATCCAGTGTATGCAACAGAGACGTTGCTGGGTCTGGGATATGTTGCTATGCACATGTTTGCCTGTGTTTGAGGTATCTTGCTTCCTTACTGTTGTTATGTCAGCACAGCTACCCGGCTATGTACTGTCACTACTGCTTGTGACCATTATGGTTGGCACCTTTTCCAATGCCCATAGTGGGGCATGTTATGTGGACACTTGAAATTTGCAGGACTACACATACCCAGGGGTGGTCCAGCCGACAGAACTTCACTCGTTTGCCATAGTATGTGCTTATTCCGTAAGCCCTTGGGTTCCTTATTTATTTTCTTATGCTATGTCTGTGTTCCATATCGTAATGTATATGTTTTATGCTACTATTTACATATATATTGCGGAATTTGCGTGGCAGGGATCGGGGTCATTTTCCATTTTTACGATTGTTGCAGGGACACGACTGTCCAATCAGGGACTGTCCATGGCACATTGGGACAGCAGGTGACCCTGGTGACCATGCCCATGTCGCTGCTGGGGTTTCCACCTTTTCCATTTTCCGATCTGGGATATTTCCGACTCACATCTGCCTTTACAGGCCGACACATACAAACGGTCACTATATAGCATAGAAATTCACTTGTTTGCCTAAATAATTTGCTTATTATTGTGGCAATTTCCTTGCTTATTCTGTTTATTGTGTCATTTCGGTATTTCTGTTACAGAAATAACCAATTCATGCTACCATTACATTACATACCGGATATCATTGTGTCCTACAATCGTAGCACATCAGCCATTTCTAATACGCTTTTTCGGGGCACAAGTGTGCATGGAGAGACTGCCGCAGCCAAAGTGGGAGAGGTGGTGGCGTTAGTCGCTGCTCCTATGTCGGTGCGCGCTGACATGCGGCTGTACACCTTCTCTGAGTGTAAACACTGACAGTGCATTGCGGGACGAAGGCGGTCTTATGCGTATCCTTTGCTCCTTGGACGGGTACACTTATGCCTTCGTGGCTTCTATTTGCTTCTCCGTTAATTTGGAACGGGGACTATGTTGCGTACTGTACGTGCGTTTCATTCTGCACGGGACCTGGCTGCTGCCATTACTATTGTGGGCGGACCGTGGCTGTCAGCACATTAGGTTGCTCACCTCATGCCGGCTTAGACACGCCTCCAGACGCATTCTACCTGGGCTCGCTCACGTACACTACGCACGTGTCTGTGATTCCGGTGTACTCTCATTAATATGTATATGGCGCTACTGCGCCGGATATTCCATGCACCGCCGGCGCAGGCCTTGCACCGAGCTTCATGAATCCCGGGGCCTGTGTCCTTTCAATTAACAATTCCTGCTGTTGAATACTAGTCCAATTGTTTATTTCCGCCGTCATAAAATGAATACAGTATATTCCTTCCAGTTTCATTTGTACTGGTGCTTCTGGTGATTTCCTTTTGGCTAAGACAGCATTGGTCCTTTCTATGCCTTTGACAAGTAGCGGTTACCAAAACTACTTCAGAGTGGACTTGCTTATAAAGGACAAGGGATCCCTTATCCACCCAACATTCACAATCTCCATCTAACTGTATAGATGCTATTTTTTTTATCCCATTTAGGCACCTTTTTTTCCTTTGGACATGCAACAGGATTTAAAGAATTGAAGAAAATCTGATATTATGAAATCATATTTGACCAAATGGAAAGTATTTTCTAGCTGGTGCCGTAACAAAGAACAAGATTCAGCACAAGTAGCAGCTCCTTTTGTTCTTTAATACCTGTGTAAATAACTGAGTTCAGGTCGGTTTTACACTTCTATAAAGGAAGCGAACAAATGACCTGAAGTTAACAGTCTCCTTTTAAACCTGCAGCTTGTCTTCTCTGAAATTGCTTACTTGGAAGAGTGGCTTCTTCATTGCTCTGACATCTACTAGACTGGTGTCTTAAGTAAGGCCTTTTGCCTTTCCTGTGGACAGCGAATGACTTAAAACCAATCCTTCCTTTATGCATTTAGTCCTTCCATTAAGCCAATGTATTAATCTGTCTGTGTTCTGTTCGGGAACTGAGAAGAGAATGAATTTGTCATACTTTAGACATGTGTAGACAGCTAAGATTTTTCCTGGACAAGACTAAACAATTTAGAAAATACATTAACTTTTTTACTTTGATGTTAAGACAAAAGGTCATCCAGAAAGTAGGCAAACCATTTCTAGCTAGCTGTCGCAAGTCGTTCAGTTTTGCTACTCAAACCATGGTAAAACTCTCCCTCAGAATGTTAAGGCTCAATCTAGTAAAGCTATAGCTACTTCTGAGTCATTTTGGAAAGGGATAGACTCTGGATCTATTCCAGAGGCTACATGGTCCTCAGTCCATACTTTCGCTAAGCACTATAAACTTGACTCCAGTTCCAGAGCTCAGACAGGATTTGCAGAAACTATTCTTAAGGGACTCCTACACTGTACCTTTTCCATCAACCCGTTCTTCCTGAGTTTTGGCAGTCACTGTACATGTACTTATGGCTACTGCGATAGTGATCTAATGAAGAACATAAGTACAGTTGTGTAAGTTAACTCCCTGCAACAGTAGATTAAGTAGATCACTATGTTACTAAATAGGTATAAATGCATAGAAATATTGAAGGACAAACACTGTGCAATACTGCCTGTGGCCCAAGATGGCGAATAGAAAATGCAGGAAGAGTGATCCATTCAGGTTGCTTAAGTCTTTGTAACCGCCTCTAACCCCGCTGCTAATCTGCAAGTTGGGGCACTGGTAAGAGCACCTCCCACAATGTAGAAATGATGGGCTGCCTTGTAGGCTGTTTGATGTGGAGTGCTAAAAGGTTGTTGTTGTTAATGTGGAAAACGAAAAGTATCATTGGTGGTTATGAGAGGTTAAGTGGCTAATGGGGGAAGGACATAAAAGCATTAAAATAAAAAGCCATGGCTTATAGTTCTGCAAGAATCACGTCAGCACACAATGCACACTTTACTCTTTATAATATGCCATTCATGAATAGGCAGCATCTATAGACTGTGTGATATGACTTCATCATTTTTCTCTCCTCTTTTCTATAGAGCAAATAAATCTAGGTTTAACATGTACATATATGTAAGTGGGGAGTTTGCAACATTCAATTCACTTCTGGGTTTGTCTGTAAGAGGTATTAGAACTTCCGACAGTGTGAATTTCTCTGTCACATGAATTACAGGAACCTGATGTCACTAGGATTTTAATGCCCTGGACAGTGTACAGCAGTCACGCGTCTAACTTTTTCATTAAACATTACAGTCAAGCATCAATGATTTCACTTTAACAATGAAAATAAACAAAATTGAACACATTTTAAATAAAATCCGTAATTATTTTGTTTGTTACTTGCTATTCCTGTTGTAGTTAAAGTATATAAAACAATGCATCAGCAAGGTGCATCAAGTATAAAAATGGAAGTGGCTGTTACACACAGATTTTGAGAATAGTGAAATTACAGGAGTTTTTTGTGCTTTTAAAAATGTAGCAGTCTGTTAAGTCCAGAGTTAGGCAGATTAGCCAAGTAGATTTCTTTGCAAGTGACTGGCCTTTTCCTAACTAATATGTTGGTCTTGGGATTTGGGTAAGAGCTAAATAAAATCATCATAAATCTGGAATCAATAAAGAATTAGTTATTTAAATCCACATTGATGGAATCTCGTTACAATATAGTCAGTGTTTTTCTTCCTTGCATTCCAGATGGACCTGATGCCTGACTGGAAACCTCTATGTCAAGGTCAGTGCGGTGGACCGTTTCCAATGCAGAGATATTTTGCACCCCGTACTGGGGCAATAGGTAGTGGAATGTGACATAATTTCTTAAACAGTGGTCTTTGTGTATGAAGTACTGTTGTCTGGTATGTTGTTCACTTATACCACATTTCTGGGACAGACATGAATTAAGGGATACACAGATGTTAAGAAATGATTGTGTAAACAATTGCATAATGTTCTGATTCCATGTGTTGTAGGTTATAATGACTCTTGATTAACTGCTCGCCACTAGAGACTTTGCAGTGAAGGAAATATTTAAGCAGTTTTCAGTCAGACTGTACATCCCACTATTTTTTCTTGAGTGAAGTTTATATGTTACTAGGTTAAAACCCTCATCTTTCTCCTTATCTACCTCATCTCGCATGTGTGTGTGTGTACACTCACTCACTCTCTCTGTCTCTAGCCATTATTGTACTTAATTTGAAAATCCCCTATCCCAATGCTTCTTTTGCTGATTGCATTTTCACATGTAGAGAAACAAGTCTGTAATTTGTCATTGGTATTGAAAGGCATGTAAGACAAGACATTGCATGTCACAGTTTAGTTTTATTGTCAGGTAGCAACCACATTACATTTTTCTCACCTCCACCTTTCTGTTTAGAAAATCGCCATGGTCTTTCTGTGTTTTACATCTTGTTCTGTGAGGTATATTTCGGCCCCACTAATAGACTATAATGCTGAATCCACTAAACACTTATCACCCCACCACTACCCATCATCCAAAGCCCAGATCACATTCACCTTGCTCCGCTTGTGCACCAGTGCAGTGACCACTTTCAGTGCTGGCCTTGGCAAATGTGGGGCCCAATATGGAACATGTTTGGGGATGCTCCAAACCATAATGGTTTCATCACCATACCCCACCACTCTATCCTCAATGATTTCCCAGAAAACAGATTTTATGAGAAATGATCCAAAAAAGTGAAGCAGAAATCTTGACATTTTGCAAAATTCTGGATACTTGAGAAGTATGTCATTGAAATTTGTTTTTAAATGTGATTCTTGCATTTGTTGCATACCAGTCAACTTCTTTCCTCAAAAATTCTCTACAAAAACACAATATGATAGAGGAACAAATGTTCAAAATCTGGGACAATTTTTAAATATTACTTTAATTCACTTTAATACAATAACAAACAGGTTTTGCATTTACATGCATTTTCTGAACAATATGAATGAAGTATGAAATGCAAGGTTTAGCATTACTGACTGGCTGTAATCCTCACTGACTTGAAAATCAAAAGTTCTAATGAGGGATAAGGCAAAACTGAGACAAAATCAGTCAATGATATTCTGAAAAAAAGGGGGAAAGTGTGTGGTAGGTGAAATGTCAGATGTTAAGTTGTCTATCTCGCCTTCATTCTTGCTGGATGGGTTCGGAGCCGACCTCGGCTCCGACTCGGCCACTCTAAAAGCTCGAGAGTTGGTTCCACCGGCTCGAGGCTGCCCCTATATCCCACAATGCTAGGCATGAATTACCTCCGATCTCGTTTGCCGCTACAGCGATCGAGGTGTTTTTCTACCGGCTCCAGGTCAGTTTTAATTAGATTAGTCTAATAACTATCTAAACTTCCCTTAGCTTAGTTTTTTCCCTTTCTACCTTTAGTGTAGTGGATATTTTATCCTTTCTACCCCTTTTCAGCCCCTTCTTCAAGAACTAATAAGTTCTTTCCCTAGGCCTTCGGGCCCTTCCATCCCTTACAGTGTGTGTGTATGTGTTTTTGGTAGGGGTTTATACCTATGACCTTTCAGAAGTTTTGATTTAAGTAATTTAACTTAATATTTCTGACAGTGTAATCGGTGTGTGTGTGTGTGTGTGTTTTTTGTGTGTGGTTACACTTCAGTTCCTTGAAAATGTCCAAGGATTCAAAGGTCTCAGGCTTCAAGAAGTGTGACTCGTGCTGTCAGAAAATGTCTCTGACAGACGGTCACACTTCTTTTGTGTACTGCCTGGGACCTTTACACCTGCAGGACTCTTGTGCTGTATGCCATGGCTTCAGCCCTAGAGTCCTGCAGGAAAGGAAAAACAAACTCATACTAAGGGGTTTGCTTAAGCCTGAAGGTTTCCTATCTGCTACCTCGGGAAAACCTTCCAAGGCTTCTAAGACCTCGACTCCAGCTTCTGAGTCGAGGCCTAAGGCTTCAAAGTCTGCTACTGCATCGGCTCCGGCTGGAGCCGATGAGTCCTTCACTGCAGCTTCTGTGGTTCCCTCGGCTCCGGCTGGAGCCGAGGTATTGGAGATTCCTGGGTCGGCTCCGATCAGACCATCGGAGCCGACATCTACAAAGAGGTCGAGGTCACCATCCCTTGGCTCAGTTCATTCGGCTCCAGCGTCTCCCTTGCTGTCTGAACGGAGCCACAGATCTCACTCCTCCAGGTCATCGAGGCTCTCAGATCATGACCTCCAGAGGGTAGTGAGTCGACTTCTAAAGTCCGAGGCACTGGCCCAAATGCTTCAGAGCCCGACTCATCAGTCGATGCCTCAAACTATTCCCATAAATATTCCTCCTCCGACTCCTTTGAGCTCGGAGCCGGGGTGTCTCGGAACCGAGACTGTGTTAGCGTCGGAGCCGATACATTCGTCTTCGGCTCCGTTGTCGGCTCCGATTTCTTCCTTTGAAGAATCTCGGCGCCGGACTTCCCTCGTCGGCTCCGAGGGGGTGAGTGGCATCGGACCCTTGTCCGACCCCCCTCTCCCTCTTGGTGCTTCGGCGCTGGTGAGTTTGGCTCCGACATCGGCCTCGGAGCCATCTCTGTCTGTGCCGAGGGAGGTTATCAGCTTTTCGGAGCGGGTACCTCTGGCTCTGCCTGACAGGGGTGCATTCAAGGTCATGCGGAGTGTGTTGGAACCTTGTTCAACTCCACAGTCGGCTCCGTCCGCCCCTCCCTCTTCGGTGCCTCAGGTTATGTCTACTCACTCTCTCATCCCAGACCGCAGAGAGCCAGCTCCTCAAGAATCCCCTGTGGGGATCTCATCCTCTTCCGAGGCCTCCCCTGAATTGGCAGGGGAGCCCCCTAGGAAGAGAAAGTGTAAGAGGAAGCACATAGACTCACCTGAGTCTGTCACCTCTGAAACAGATTTAGAGGATTCCGAGGGTTCCCCCCGTTCCCCTTCTGAAGATGTCTCCTTTGCAGACATTCTAGAGATCCTGAAACAGAGGGGAAATTAGCCAGCCCTTAACCCTTCGGAGGATGAATCTGTGTATCTTGAGTCGTTTGGCTGTCGCCCTTCCACCTCCTGGGTGTCCCCCCCCTTTGATCCCCTCATGCAGGTGGTGGCAAAGAAAGCCTGGACGGCTCCTGACTCAGTGGACCCTACCCCCAGGAGACCTTCTAAATTTATAACAGCACCAACTGACAAACAATTTCTAACCAAAGGTGTTTCTGTGGATGCTATGGTGGTAGCTGCTGCCACCAAGAAGGAACTAGCTGATCCTTCAGTGCCTGTTCATCCCCCTAACAAAGAATCTAGGTATATGGACAGGTATGGGAAGCAGATGTTTTCGTCAGCGACCTTTGCAATGCGTTCGCTGAACTACCTATACCATTTCACCCGTCTCCAGAGAGACTTGATCAAGGAAGCGAGTGAGATGTTGAAGGATCCTACAGCTGCAGATTTTCAGGACAAAATGAACACCCAGCTGACTACCCTGAATTCGATAGCTAACTCCTCCATGCACCTCCTCTCATATGCGGCTGATGGAGCGAGTAGAGCCGCAGGGACAGGTGTCGCCTTACGCCGGCATGCCTGGATGCGTCTATGCAATTTTGCGGACCCCTTTAAAACGTCTTTCACTAATTCCCCGTTTGATGGATCATCTCTCTTTGGTCCTCAAGTGAAAGAAACCTTGACTAGGTGCGAGACGGATGGCAAAACTCTTTCTGCCGTTGGAGTCCGTTTTTCTACTCCTTCTAGACCTTACCCCAAAGGCCAGAAAAGTGGAAAAATGTGGTTCCGCAAACAATCACAAGGGAATTTGCCTGACGCACAGAGTCGGTTCCCATCCAGAGGCAGAGGAGGGAACAATAATGGTAGACGTCGCCCCAGAGGCAGAGGGGGTCCGCAGAACCAGGGCAATCGAGAAACCTTTTCCGATAAGCCCTTTCAGCATCCCTGAGGTGTTGCCCGACTGTCCACCTTCGGAGGCAGTCGGGGGAAGATTGTCACTGTACCCAGAAGCCTGGCTATCCCTGACTCAAGACAAGTGGGTACAGTCCATCATTTCCGAAGGCTATTCCATTCCCTTCATTTGCATTCCAAACCAATCAAAAAAATCCCTTCCAGATGTTCCACCCGCTCAAAGGGATCTTGCAGCTTTGGAAATTTCAAAGCTGCTTGCAAAAAGAGCAATTCAGCCAGTTCCAGCAGACCAGCAAGGATCCGGAATCTACTCCAGGTTCTTTTTAGTTCCAAAGAAAACAGGGGACTGGAGACCAATTTTGGATCTCAGTATCTTGAACAAGTCAGTCAAGAAAACAAGATTTCGGATGGTCACGCTGCAGTCCATCCTTCCCCTATTGGGAAAGAGAAACTGGATGTGCTCTATAGACCTTCAGGATGCGTACTATCACATAAAAATGAACAGATGCTCCAGAAGATTCCTCCGCTTCAGGCTGGGAACCAGTCATTTTCAATTCAGGGCCCTGCCCTTTGGTCTCACCACTGCCCCCCGGGTGTTTACCAAATGCATGGCAGTGGTAGCTTCTCACCTGAGACGTCAAGGATTCCAGGTGTTTCCATATTTGGACGACTGGCTCCTCACAGCTCCCACCAAGCATCTTCTTCTAATGGCCAGGGACTACACCTTTCGCATTTGTCAAAATTTAGGCATTTCAATAAATTGCGAAAAGTCTGTTTTGTCGCCTTGTCGTACTATTACCTTCATAGGCGCAAATCTAGACACAGTCAACATGTCTGCGAGACTAACAGATCAGAGAATAACAGACATACACAAACTGGTCTCGCTCCTCTTCAGCAGCAACAGAATCAAAGCCAGGTTAGTTCTGAAAGTGTTGGGGATTATGGCGGCTGCCATACCTCTGCTTCCATTAGCCAGATTCCACATGAGAATCCTTCAATGGATGCTCTTCACACAATGGTCATACCAGCAACTTCCGATGTCCCACACCATTATGATTACGCAAACATGCAGAAATCATCTTCTGTGGTGGATGTCTTCCCTCAGCTCTTCTTGGGAAGACCCTTTGTTCCTTCCTCCGGTTGCTACTCTGACAACGGACGCCTCCCTGATCGGGTGGGGGGGGCATTATCAGGGCAGAACTGTCCAGGGCACATGGCAACCAGACGAATGCCACTTGCATATAAATGTTCTAGAGATGAGAGCAGTGCTTTTAGCGTTGCAAGCCCTTCAAGACTCTCTTCCCTTGGGAACGATAGCAATCCAGACGGACAATATGTCTGTAGTGTGGTATATCAACAAACAAGGCGGAACCAGGTCCTACCCCCTGTGTCGAGAAGCACTCAGACTGTGGCAATGGGCGATTTCTTCTCAGCGGTTTCTGATAGCAACGCACATCCCTGGGAAGTCCAATCAAATCACGGACAAGTTGAGCAGAGCTATCCTCATGCCTCACGAGTGGTCTCTGAAAGACTCTGTTGTGAGAGAAATTTTTCTCAAGTGGGGTCAGCCTTGCTGCGACCTTTTTGCTACTCCCCAAAACAGCAAGTGCAGAGATTATTTCACCCTGTTCCCTTTACCAGGCCAGCCCAGCAGAGACGCTCTAGTCCAAGTTTGGCCCCGGGGACTTCTGTATGCATTTCCTCCCTTCCCACTAATCTCTCAAGTGATACATAAAGGTATCGCTCAGAAGGCCTCGTTGATCCTCATTGCTCCTTACTGGCCTCGACAGGTTTGGTTCCCCTTTCTACATCATTTTCTGTTGGAGCGACCTTGGCATCTGGACCTAGTTCCAGATCTTTTGATCCATCAGTCGGGTCAGTTTCATCGCTCCCTTCCCTCTCTGAACCTCACTGCTTGGTTCCTCCAATTCCAACCTTAGCCAGGCTTCCTCAAATATCTCACTCTGTTCAAGATATTTTGATAGCTTCCCATAAATCTTCCACTCGAAAGATTTATCTGAGTAAGTGGAAACGTTTCGCCTATTGGGCTCAAGGAAGGGACATAGATCCTTTCACTGCTTCCATCCAAATGGTCCTTGATTTTCTAGCTGAACTCTTCCATGCAGGTTCATCTCCTTCTACTCTTAAAGTTCAATTGGCAGCTATTTCCAACTTTCATGTGGGCATTTCAGAGTCTGCCATAATGTCCCACAAGCTTTGCAAAGCCTTTTTGAAGGGAGTTTTTCTACTCAGACCTCCTATAAGAAATCCTCCTCCTCCTTGGGACCTAAATTTAGTTCTTAGTTCTTTGATTCTTCCCCCTTTCGAACCTGCAGCATCCTGTTCTTTAAAATTGCTATCATGGAAGACTCTCTTTCTGGTAGCTATTACTTCAGCTAGAAGAGTTTCAGAACTTCATGCACTCAGCTGTCGACCTCCTTATCTGTTGTTCCATAAGGACAGGGTATCTTCTGAACCAACCCGTCCTTTTTACCTAAGATAGCCTCGGAGTCTAACCTAAATCAAAGCATTGACCTCCCTGTGTTTTTTCCAGAATATTCTAATAGGTCTGAACAAAAATTGCATTGGCTAGATGTTCATCGTCAGTTAAGGTACTGTTTGGATAGAACCAAACAATTCAGAAAATCTGACCAGCTGTTTGTCTCTTATGCAGAAGGCAGAAAGGGACTTTCAGTTTCAAAGGTATCATTATCCAGATGGCTAACATCTCTGATTTCCCTTGTTTATGAAATTAGACACCAAAAGCTGCCTAACAAACCTAAAGCCCATTCCACCAGAGCTTTGGCTACTTCTATAGCCTTCCAAGACAGACTGCCTATTGACACCATTTGTGCAGCGGCTACTTGGGCTACTCCTCACACTTTCATTTCTCATTATAAGTTGGATTTAGCTTCTAGGCATAGAGCTAACTTTGGTTCCACTGTTCTCAAGAGTCTGTTCCGTTAGGCCACCCGGGACAAGGTGCTAGGGACGCGGTCCCATCCAGCAAGAATGAAGGCGGGATAGACAACTTAACATATAGAAGTTATGTTCTTACCATAACGTTCCATGTTAGTTGTCTTCTTCTCGCCTTCTTTCTTACGTCCCACCCTCCTTCCCCCTGGCCTGGACAGACCTAGAGGAGTTTGATTGTGACCTCTCTTTCTACCACCTCTTTGCGATAGGTATATGCTCTGCTGTGCATATTTTCCTAGATCAGGCTTAGGTCACCCTTTCTCTTTCCCTTTGTTTATAGAGGTGGACTCTTTTCCAGTATTCCTGGTTGTATTATTAGCTGGGCCTAGCTCACAAACGAGATCTGAGGTAATTCACGCCTAGCATTGTGGGATATAGGGGCAGCCTCGAGCCGGTGGAACCAACTCTCGAGCTTTTAGAGTGGCCGAGTCGGAGCCGAGGTCGGCTCCGAACCCATCCAGCAAGAAAGAAGGCGAGAAGAAGACAACTAACATGGAACGTTATGGTAAGAACATGACTTCTATTTTTCTCTCTCATTCCTTTGGCTGTCAAGGGTCATGATCAACATGTGTAGGTAGTCCAGGAATGCAGCACTTAAATTGGTTAATGATGTGCTGGTATTGCATTTGTGGTTATGGCTGATCCACTGAGGTGCTCAGGGTGTGGTAGTTTTGACTATAGCAAGATGGTTGTTTCATTTGTAGGTGGAAGTTGGCTACAGTTTCACATAGAAGTGGCTTTTCTTGTATTTAAACTGAAGACTTTCTTTTAGCTAATGTCTTGGACTGCAGATTGCAGTAACAAGTGTGGGGGCATCTTAGATGCAAGGTCCTATTATGCCAAACTTTCAATCAGCCTAAGGCTGACCCTGGTTACTTGTACACAAGTCAATCTTTGAGTTTGCTTCTATTTTTCTTCCTTTGTGTACAACCCTCCAGTAAATTTTCTCATTAATGTCTCCATCAATGTCTTCAAAGTTGCACTGCCTACCATCCATTGAATATTTACCTGTACTGTGACTCGTGTTACTGTATCTTTCCTTGGCTCTTCTTATGGTGCCCACTTTCTTCTTGTATTTAATCTAAGTCAGTTTGACTTTCCTTGCTACTTGGATAGCATTTTAGATAACTTATAAGGCATCATTACTTATTTAACATCTGATCTAGGGCGAATTAACTTAATAATTTTCTTGTCATTGCAGTATTGAAAGCATTACAATGTGAACAGATACAATATAAATGAGCCCCATGAAATTACGGGATCAGTACTGATCCCTGAAGGAACTTTTCACAGAAGCGCAAATAGCCAGGCATACTAACGCGAAAATGCTTTTTACCAAAAAAGCACTTTTGTGGAAGTATGCCTGCAGCTAGAGGGAGTCGGGAAATAACTGCTGTGGAGAGTGTACTATGGCATGGATAAGGGAATATTTCCTTTTCCTCACTGTAGTGCGATTTCGGAGTGAGAATATTAAAGTAGGGTAGGTGGGGGGGGGCACAGTCCCCCACATGGAGGGTGCAGGGGGGCTTGCCCACCTGCATAAAAGTAGATTTATTGTTTTTTTGTTTTAATGCACTTTAATGAAAGCGCTTTTGTTAAAGTGTGTTCGGTGAGTGTGGATTCGGACTATTGAACTTTCAATAGTCCTAGATCCGAAATTACAATCATAATGTGCTAGTGGACAAATAATTAGGGTTTCCAGACTTGCAAAGGATATTTTTTTAGAAGACATTAAGAAAATAGTTGACATGTATAGTAACAGGAGCTATGACCCTAGAAAAAACTGCTGAAGAAATTAAAAGCAAAAGCTGTTTGTTTTCCTCACGTTTTGGTGGAGGGTATGCCTAAGAAAGCTGAAGTTGTCACAAATGCTAACTACAACAGTATTTTTATTATACAAATGACAGTTGACAGTCAAATCAAGAATAGCATCAGCCACAACTGGAATATTTTCAAGGGAAACCCTAAGGTATTTAGAGCAGCTGAACCTTTACCTAACTTTATCTGTAGAAAATCCATGTGCATTAAACAGTGTCTTGAAAATGAAAGCACTAAAAGGCTTGTGGCATATATGAAAAAACAAAGCCATGATACGTTTAAGTGTAGGTTTTGTAATGCATGCAACTATATCTTGGAAGGACCTTGTATTGATTTACAGCATATAGAATGAAGTATTACTATTAATGCATATTATGATTGTAATTCCATGAGGCTCATTTATATTGCTATCTGTTCACATTGTGATGTTTCTATATTGGAATGACCACAAGAAAATTATGAACAAGAATTCGGGAGGATTTATATGGTATTATGGTAAAAAAATGCTAAGAATGCTCTGTTTTAATCATATTTTAACATGTGGCTCTTTTAAAGAAAATACATTTAAGTTTTTGAGCAAATGACAGTAGGTTATAGTGGAGGAAATTTTACAAAGCAGTTGCTTAGAAAGAGACATTGTGGCAACTGAAAATAAAAGCTGATAAGTTTCCTGTGTTAAATGATACAGTTTGCATTAATTGTTTTTTATGGATTTGTACTGTGACAGTTATAGACTGGATTTTGTATTTTATTAGATTAGTTTATTTAACTGTAAATGATAATTTGAAGAGTGTGATGTTTTATACTAGTGCTATGCTTGCTCTAGAAGTTTATTCTGATGAAGTCCTGCTATGGATGAAAGCAATAAAAAAATCCACTTGAAGTTAAATTGTTCTTCCATATAGCTTTACTAGTGGATGATTTTTTTTTTGTATTGTTTAGTTTGCCATTATTCATTAAGTTTGAGACTTTTTTGTTGGAATTAATCATCTTCAACTGTCTGCCTGGAAGATAGGATTTTAATTCCTTTTAGACACCCATTTACTGAGAACATGCAGTTTAGGATTGGAGGCAAGAAAGCCTGCTAATAGAAAATCACACATTAGTAAATAGAAAAGGTTTTCTAGTTAGTACCAACAACAAAACCATCACCCATTCAGGGCTAGTTGTTTTCTGGTTGTACGATATTTGTGTGAGATACTATCCTATGACCTTTTTTATTCCTCTGTCAGGGTTCATTTATTGGCCATTTCGACATGTCTGCCCATAGATCCTTCTCTTTGTGTATTGTAGTCTCGTGTCAAAATGTTCTTGAAACAGGTTTTGCATAAGAGGCCTCCGAGAAAACAAGTGGCCACTCCTTGAGATCTTAATTTTGTGTTGAGAAGATAACACTAGCTCTGTTTGATCCATCATTCTCACTAACCTGAGGATCTTAACATAGAAAAGTTTTATTAATTGCGCTGACCTCTGTTAAAAAAAAAAAAAACTAATACTACTTTTATGCCTAAAGTTTACTTTAATCCAGACTATCCATCTCCCTGTGTTTTGTATTTTTCCTGAATCTAAAAATGAGGGAGAATGGATGTCCAGAGACAACTGGGCTACTGAGCATTCTAAGTGCAATCTTGAAATAATTAAATCTTTCAGATCTTTGGATCAATCATTCATTTCTTGTTCATGTAAGAAAGAAGAATCTATCAAAATAGATTATTTCCAAATGGTAGTCTAAGGCTATTCTCTTTTGTTATACTCACAATTACAAAACTATTCCAGGCAGTTTCAAGGCCCACTCTACCAGTGCTTTTGCTTCAACTATGGCTTTTTGGAAAGGTTGGATTCTAGAAGTTTTCTAGAAGCTGCTACTTGGCCCTCTGTTCATAATTTTAGAAAGCACTATAAACTTAATTATTTCACTGTTGCAGTATCCAAAACATAAGGGATCTCCTGCCCAGGGCAGCCCAATGCTCGGCCAGTATGCAAAAGCATAATGATCGTGTATACGGCCTACATCACATTTATGCTCCCCGTACAGAATATAGGGCATAAAGGGGATGTAGGGATGCAACTACCCCATTTTGCTAGTTGGTCTGACTGCTGTACTGAATACTTAGCCACCAGATAAGTGCCCAGCTGCTTTTTTAACTTTTCTTGGTCTTGTATTTTATTTTGCTACCTAGAGTTTGTTTCATCCAAGTCCATCTTTTCTCATGTCCTCTGAGGCTTTTCAAGGCATCTTCTCTGGACTTTGAGGGGGAACTGCAGTTGATTATCTCGAAGGATCCTGGAGGGATTCAGCATATATTGGTCAGGAAGGAGGTTCTGGGTTCTCTTACTGAATCTCGCCAAGGGTCAGAACCTCTGGTATTTGTTAGGGATGATGTCCCTTCCAAGAAAAGGAAAAAAACTGAAGCATGTTTCGGTCTGTCCTAGGATCCTCTGAGGGAATGGCAAGGGCTTACTCAGGGGTTGTTTTCTGCCTTGATTGCCCTGAAGCCTCCTCAAGGGGTTTTGGTACCTGCTCATCCTTGGACCTCTACCCCTTCTGAATTGTCTTGGGAAATGGATTCCTTTGATAAGGATTTAGTGTCTGATGAGGGTCTTTGTCTTGTTCTTCACAGATGCCTTCACCTTTGGTTTATGGTTCTGATGAAGATGGGTCTGTTGGCCCTGAGTCTCCTTTTGAGGAATTGTCCTTTGGGGACACAATTGGTAGGATTAGGATGATAAGGGCCTTGGCATCATCTTGGTCCTCCAGGAGTCTCACAGAAGCAGGTGTGAAGTGAATGATGAGGAAATTCTTCACCGAGCAGAGTCAGATGGGACTTTTCACAGTTCCTACCCCTTTGCGTCAGGAAGCCCGCCCTTCTACCACTCCAATGATGACCGCTCCTTCTCTAGTCCAACCTGTGCTTTTAGAATCCATGGATCTGAGCATTCTGGGACCATCTGGTTCAGATCTGAAGAAACATCTTTTTCATATCTGACTATTGCTCTGAGTGCACTGGCTCTAACATCCTTGGAGCCTGATGACTCTTGGTGTCTGAGCTTCCTGGTCGGATCCAAGAGGGATGGGGTCAACTCTCAGGTTTTTGGAGCCATATCTTTTACTTGGAGCTTTGGTACTGGATAGCTCTGCTCCAACTTCTGCTTCGGATTGCTCTTGGGGAAGAGGGAGGTGATGAGTCTGAAACTCACTTGCTTGGCTCTTTTGGCTTCCTTCTGTTAGGAGCAGTCTGCCTTTGAGGTTGTGAAGAGAGTGTTCTCTGCTCTGGCAGGTCAGACGGGGGGCCCTTCCCCCTCAGACCCACCCTCTACTTCTCAGATGTCCTTGCACTGTGATCCTTAACATTCTACCCCGCAGGGACTGCCAGCCCAAAGTTTCCAGTCCACCCAGCAGGGTATTGTCATCTCTTCTGATACTTCACTATACCACCCAACTGAGGAAGTCCCTAGGAAGGGAAAGTGCAAAAGGAGGAACTTGAATGCTCCTAGAGTTTGGAGTCCATCACTGAGGATACCGATTTTGATGAAGGAGAGGGGTCCTGAAAATCACCACTCGATGTCTCATTTGGAGACATTCTTGAGATCCTGAAGTAGAAGGCTGGCTGGTATTTCTAAGACCCTTCTCTGGAGGAATCAGTATTTCTGGAAACATTTGGTACTGGCCTGCCTACCTCCTGGTTTACTCCACCCACTGATGAACTTATTGATTTAACTTCCAGGGGGTTGCAGAAGGAACCTGATGTGATTGAGCCAATCCCAAGAGAGCAGACAGGATTCTGGCTCCACCAGTAGGCCAGTAACATTGGAGTAAAGGGATTTCAGTAGATGCCATGGTCGTGATGGTGGCTTCAAAAAAGGAACTCATGCAACAGAGTTCACTGTCCATCCTCCTAATAGAGAATCTAGGGCAGTGATGGTGAACCTATGGCATGCGTGTCAAAGGTGACATGCCACAACATTTTGGGTGACACACCAGTGTTCACCAACACCTGAATTACCAAAGAAACTGCTTTTGCATTTGTTGCTTGTTTGAATTGCATTGAATTATTTTGTGCCAAGAGCCAGTTCAACAACACTGCTGCAGAGGTAAGGAAGTTATTAACCTCAAAGAGGATACTTTCTCAATAGAGTCTGTAAAGGGAAGTGCTGACATCGTTTTCTCTTTGTGGTTACACTTCTGCAAATGGCAAGTAGTCTGCATTTCTAGGAGTGTTGTTCTAAATTCCTCTCAACTGTCCCTCCTAATACCTCCTAAAACTGGCAACTTTTTACACTTAATGACAATAATTAGATTTGTAGACTAATTTTACTTCAGGAAATGTATATTAATTCACATTCATTTTTTTCTGTCCGGGTCTCATATTAATAGTACTAGTAGTTTAATACTGTCCATGTGTCTTGTTTCTTGATTTGTCCCTAATTTTGTTGAGATTTATTCCTGATGTATTGACAGCTATGTTTTATTTATTTTTATTTATTCATTTAATTAGTTTATTGTATTTATTTTTTGGGAGGGGGTGGTGAAATGCAAGGAGATTCTAGTTAGGCATTTTCCAAAGTTTTGACACACCGAACCCAAAAGGTTTGCCATCACTGGTCTAGGGTGATAGATTTGGGAAGAGTTTCTGCTTAAGGCACATTTTACAAGGCTACAAAGAGATTTGATTAAAGAACTATCCAAATCTCTTTCTGGAACCGGAACTGCTGAGGCTCAGTCTTCAGTGGTCTCTCAGTTGGCTGCCCTACAAACTATATCCAATTAGTGCATGAAGCTTATCTTACATGCTGCAGAATGCACCTCAAGGGCTGTGGGTTCAGGTATTTCCATCAGGATGCATGCCTGGATGTGCCTGTCTGTTTTTGTGGAGACCTTCAAGCAGTCGTACATCAATGCACCCTTTGACAGCACTTCTTTGTTTGACCCCACAATAAGGGACACACAATCCAGGTATGAAAAATACAGAAAGACCCCTCTCTGCATGGGTGTGCATTTTTTGACCTCCTCAAAGGACTTTATCAGGAATCAGTGGAGAGGTAAAAAAATGTGGTTCAGAAAATCTCAAGGTCCTCTTCAGGACACATGTGAAGGTACTTCCTTCAGAAGCAGAGGGAGAGTGATAATGGACAATGACATCCTTGTGGCAGAGGAGGCCTGCAAAGCTAGGTTTCTAGGGATTCCTTTTCCAATGGACTGTTTCAGTGCTGCTGAATGGAGGCCCATTTACCGACCTCTGGAGACAGTCGGGGGTCACTCATCTCTGCACCATACAGCCTGGCTAGAGATCAACGACAGTTGGGTGCAGAGAATTATTTCCAAAGGTTATATAATTCCCTTTTCCATGCCTTCTCCTTTTGTCAAATCAATTTCCAGATGTCCAACTCAGTCAGAAGGAGGCAGCAGCACTAGAAATTCAAAAGCTGCTAGAAAAAAAAGTCCCATCCAAGAGGTCCCTCCAGAGCATATATAATCCAGAACTTGCAACAAATGCTTTTTAGTGCCAAAGAGAACAGGAGACTGGAAAACAATTTTCGATCTTAGTGTACTGAGGAAGTTGGGTTCGACAAACCAAGTTCAGGATGGTCACAGTTCAGTTCATTCTGCCCAGATGAACAGACAATCCAGAAGGTAATTACGCTTGTGGCTGGGAAATGGTCACTATCAGTTCAGAGTAGTGCCCTTTGGTCTGACTACAGCCCCCAGGGTGTTCACCAAGTCCACGGTAGTGGTAGCAGCTCACTTGAGACTGCAAGGATTCTGGGTATTTCCATATTTAGATAACTGGCTCATTACCACTCCGGCATGGACTGATAGAAGGACAAGATCAGGTATTACAGACTTGTTCACATCTCAGAATGACCATAAAATACAAGTCTCATTTACAACCAACCCAGACATTAGAATTCATAGGAGCAGTGTTCAACACAAAGTCTATGGTAGCTTTCCTTCCACTATCAAGAGTGTAGACAATAAGGATACAGGTCAGGAAAATAATTTACAGCACCAGAATCTAAGCCCGACTGATTCTGCAAGCTGTAGGGTCGATGTCAGTGGGAATAATTTTAGTCCCCTTAGCAAGATTCCATATGGGAAATCTACAATCCGCTTGGTGTAGCTGCTTGTCTATTTGGATGGAGTGCTCATACCTAAGCTTCTCCTTTTAATTCTACTTTTCCTGGATCCCCACCAAGCCAAGTTTGATCTATTGGCCTGCAGTGCTCTTTAACAGAACCAGGCAACCTTGGAATGAGTGTTATTTTCAAAATATACAAAAACTTCTCCTTTTAATTCTACTTTCTCTGGATCCCCACCAAGCCAAGTTCGATCTATTGGCCTGCAGTGCTCTTTAACAGAACCAGGCAACCTTGGAATGAGTGTTATTTTCAAAATATACAAAAAGTATGTTTTATCCTCCAGACAAAATAATTGCTAGCCCTTGTTTAATTTCTATTTTTAAGTAAAGCACTCCATCACAGACATTAGTTTGCCCCTCCCCATACTGTACTTCCTAACAGCAGTCTCCCTTTGCAAGCTATTTCAACTATTTGAAAGCCCTGCTGCTTTTCTAGTATTACTAAACCCTTTCTCCTATAACTTGTGGGTCTTTCTAAATCCCACATGCTCCTGGTTACAAATGTTTATTTTATTTCAAAAGAAAGGTATACAAAACAAGTAAGTCCAAAGTACCTACTGATTTTCTTATTGTTTAAGAACATTAGCTGCCCCCCATTCTGTATTTCTAACTGCAATCTGTCTTTAGATCCTGTACTATTTGTATGCTCTGCTGTTTCTCTACTTCCACTAAACCTTTTCACTTATAAATTCTTGTCTTCCTAATTTCCACATAACTCCTTGGTAAAATTGGCTTATTTTATTTCAATAAGACAGGTATGCAAAACAGGCAAGTCAGAGTAACTACTGCCTTTTCTTATTGTTTCTGTAGACTTGCATATCTGTGAAATCAGGGCCAGCCCTTTTCATTATCCTATTGTTATCCACCACTTTTCTGGTCTATTCTGATCCTCCCCCTCCCCACAAGAACAATTGCAGACTAATCAGGGCCAGCCCTTTTCATTATAACCTATAAACCTACTGATAGTCTTCCTTCATCTGTTGCCTGCAACACTCCCCTCCCTTCCCCCAATTCCCACCCACCCCCAGTGGTCCTATCTTTATTACAAACAGTAACCCCTCCCACCCTTCAACCTATAACATCACCACACCTATACTTCCTCCTGCAACTTCTTACTACTATCCCTTCTACTCAGCTAATATGTACAAGCACACCCTACCTATAGTCACTGCATGCACACTCCTTGCATACATCACATCTTACCAAACCTCCACCATTCCTGCACTCAACCAATACCAATGTACCACCACTCACATCCCACCTCTGATCTACTCTCTCATCAGGTCAACAACCTTCCCAATACACCGTCTTTATAGACTACAGACCACAGACCACAATACCTAAACTAAAAACAACCCCACAACGTAACATAACCCTACCACCATACCTATTGCCCACAGAACACAATCAAAAAACTTCCCTCATAAACAAGCATATACAGAAATTGATAAAACTAATAATCTCATCTGTATCTAACCTAGCACTCAGTGGAGACATCCATCCTAATCCTGGTCCCTCTATCTCCAACCCCTCCCCTCATAATCAGAGTACAAACCACATCTCCCAAATCACAGCCAATAGAAAGCCAGTTGACCTCCTTCTGATAAGCCTAAATATTAGGAGTATATGCAACAAGGTGCATGAATTCCATGCCACCATAGACTTCTACTCCCCTGATGTAGTGATCCTTACAGAACCATGGTTAAAACCTCACATTACTAATGAGCAAATCCTCCCTGCTGGTTACAGTATACTAAGAGTAGACTGACTAAACAAAAAAGGAGGTGGTATAGCTATAATATTTAAGCAGCATCTAGACATCCAGATCTTAGTTAGCAGCTCCTCATATAGGTAAGGAAGAAATAATATATGCCAACCTTAAAATAAACCCCTAAACATAATATGTTGCTACTTCCCACTTGGCCACAACATCCCTCCACTTGAAAACCTCCTCAGCTGGACTTTAATTCTAGCAGACTTCAACACTGACTGGCAATCCTGCTCTAGCAATCACCCAACCCATCATGTAAATCTTCATGGCTTCACCCAACTAGTCCAGTCACCTACTAGGATAAATAACTCCAACAAACACACTACCCTTGATTGGATACTAGTCAATAAGAGCCCCCAGTCATATATAGCAGGCTGCTTATCTGACAGCCTCAGCGATCACTCCCCAGCCTTCTTACTAAGAAAGCACCTTTATAAAGCAAAACCCATCATCTACCATCAAATACGCAAAAAAACTAACTTCAGCCCTCTCTCATTCAGCTCATCCCTAAAAGACTGTAACTGGCAACCTCTAAAATACCTCAAACTAGATGACGCAGTTGACTACTTTAATAAAACATTCCTAAGCATCCTTAATTACCACGCCCGCATAAGATGTTACCACACCCGCATAAGATGTTCCCGAACTAGAGCCCAACAATCCCCATGACTACAAAAAAACACAAAGTCTGAAATGAAAAACAGGGATAAAGCATGGGTCAACTGGCGCAAAACCAAAACCCCCTCTACTCGGCATAAATTCCTAGAACTACGCAATAGAACCAAAAAGCTTATAAAACAGGACAAAATCCAATACTACCAGTCTGCCCTTACCTCTTCCCCAACATAACCCCAAATAATTCTGGTCCTCAGTAAACTCCATCCTCCACCCAGGTAAAGTAAGTACACCCACTCCTAACTTAACTCACTCCTCTGAAAATATTCCTACCTCTTTCAACAATCACTTCACACAAACCGTACTATCACTAGCTAGACAACACAACCCCCCCATTAAACCCACACCATCAACTAGAACTAACGATCTCCCAACTAGCTTCTCTTTCTCTCCTGTTCCTACCTCCAAAATAAAACAACTATTAACTAAACTTTTAAAACCACCAGATTAGCAGCAGACAACCTCCCAGGTGCATACATTCAATATCACTCTTGATTAATGGATCTCTGTCAGAAAGTTATGTTCCTACACTATGGAAAGTCTCTCACACAATTCCCCTACACAAAGGAGGCCCCTCCACAGATAACTAATTACCGCCCCATAGCTATTCTCTTGCCACTCTCCAAAATACTAGAGAAATGCATTCATTCTCAAGTATCAGATCACCTCCTCTCCAACACACAACATGGTTTCTGACCTAACCATAGCACCACCACCGCCTTACTCTCTTTCTCTAACACTATCCTACAAAATATAAATGCAGGTTATCTCTCCTCAGCTACCTTCCTAGACGTCTAAAGATTTTGACATGGTCCCACACAAACAACTCATCTCTATTCTCAGTAACCTATCCTTCTCTCAACCAGTCATCAGCTGGTTTCAGAGTTACCTATCTGACCGCCAACAAGCAGTTGTTTGGCAGGACAACCTATCCCCCCAACTACCAGTCTCCATAGGAGTTCCCCAAGCGTCCATCCTGGGACCCCTACTCTTCTCTATTTTCACCAATAATCTATCCTCAGCCTTAACACATGGCACACTCATACAATATGCAGATGACTCAACCATCATCTGCACAGCCCACTCCCTACCAGAACTGCAAAACGTCACACAGGAAGTATTTTCTTCTATTGAAACTTGGTTATCTGATGCCCAACTAGTACTCAACCCAAACAAAATTACTAATCTTCCAACCCACCAAACTTACCGTAGACAGCTCTTACTTTAACATCACAGCAAAAGACAACACCACCATCCATCCTGCAGAACACACCAAATTACTAGGAATAGAAATAGACAATAAACTGAACTTTGACATTCACATTTCCATGACCATTAAAAAAGTGCACAAAAAAGCTAGGAGCATTATATAG
The DNA here is from genome assembly GCF_019279795.1 of Protopterus annectens. Classification (NCBI taxonomy): domain Eukaryota; kingdom Metazoa; phylum Chordata; order Ceratodontiformes; family Protopteridae; genus Protopterus; species Protopterus annectens. Next base: position 679,974,626 of record NC_056750.1, read on the forward strand.
AAATCAGCAACTACTTACCAAAGCAGCTAAAATTTTGGTAGCAAATTCTCATCTTCTCTCTACCCTACTCTATGCCTCTCCAATATTTACTAACCTTAGACAATGCGATCTAAATAAGCTCGAAACCTGTTACAACAAAATAGCCAAATTCGCCACAGGGGCTTCCTGCTGTACTCACCACTGCCTCTCACTAGCAGAACTGGGCTGGCTAGAGCTCCCCCAGCTCCTTCAATGGTACCAACTCACACTTGCCCACAAGCTAATAAACCAACCACTAAAAGTCCCATCCCTCCAGAATCTACTCCAACCCTACATAACCACGAGACCACTAAGATCCAGCCACAAAAACCTCTTACAGGTCACAAGAACCATTAACTCTGCTGGAGAAGCATTATTCTCCTGCACTATAGCCAAACTCTGGAACTCCCTGCCATCCTCAATTACCTCTGTAACTTATTGCACCCACTTTAAATCCTTACTAAAAATCACACTTCGAAACTTGCCAGGTATGCCCTTGCAACCCCCCCTCTAATACCATCCACTCCCCCCACTACATCTCTCAGCCCCCTATCAACAACCTACTCTTAGCAAGCTTGGCTACTCATGTTCCCAGCTACCTACCACATAATACTAACTTCTTGTAGCAACAACTGCTAATGGCTGTTATGTACCTCAAAAACAGATTGTATCAGTTGTTCACTGATGAATCTCAACTACATTTAACCATGTTTAGTATATGTCACCATATTTTAAAATTGTACTATGCTCTACAGCTGTTTTACATCTGTTTTCTTCTTGTCTTGCGTCCTTAACTGGACTAATGTCTATATTTAAATGCTATTTTTTTTAACTGTATAATGCAAATAATACTTAATGTGGAGCTTTTCTCCCCGGGCCTCCGCTGAAAACGGACCTGTGTCCAGTCGGACTCTCCCGGTCAACAAATGTAAATAAGTAAATAAATAATAAAATAAAATACAATGGATGCTAGCAACAAAATGGTCAGTACTTTCTCAACTCATGTCAGCAAAGTTGAGAATAACCCAGGTATGCAAACTGTACCTTTCTTGGTCGATACAGTCACAACAGCTGTTACAAGGTCGTCCTATCATCCTCTGTTAACCTAAGGCCATAGTGACCATGAACACTTCTCAGATTTGGTGGGAGGGCACTTCCTGGGGAAGACAGTCCAAGGCACTTGGTCCTCCATAGAAGCAAGCAATCCATGTTCTGGAGATGAGAGCAGTGCTCTTAGCAATGCAGGCATTCCAGGACACTCTGCCTGTTGGAAGAATTGCAATCCAGACAGACATGTTGGTAGTCTGGTACATCAACAAGCAAGGGGGAACCAGATCTTATCCCCTGTGTTGAGAAGCCCTCAGAGTATGGCAGTGGGTGATACCTTCCAACCCTTTTCTAATGTTGTTGTTGTGTCTTTCGGCTTTTCCCAGTTAGGGGTCGCCACAGGGGAACTCTGGTCTGCTAATGATTGGCAGTTGATTTTTACGTGCTGAGTTGCCAGCCCTGACGCACAACCTTCAATGAAGGTACGCCCATTCACGCATGTCTCCATGTAGAAGACGCTCTAGCGAGGAATCGAACCGGACAGTGTCTTACTGTGAGGCGACAACGCTACTGCAACACCACCACCACGGGTATGGAAATCCAGTGTTTTAGACAAACTGAGCAGGTACATCTTACTACCTCACAAGTGGCCTCTCAACAACAAGGTGAAAGAAATGATTTTCAGATGGTGGGGTCAGCCTTGCTGTGATCTTTATGGATCTCCTCTGAACATTTAGTGCAGCAGCTTCTTTGCTCTGATCCCGTCATTGGAGTAATCACCAAGGGATGCTCTACTTCATGAGTGCCCCCCCATCTTCTGTATGCTTTACTCCAACTCCCCTAATTCCCAAATTCCTTCAGAAAGCAGCCAGGTTGAAGAGCAAAGTCATCTTCATTGCACCTTACTGACCTCTGCAGGTTCGGTTTCCCTTCCTTTGACCTCATCTTCTATACCCACCATGGATTCTGGATCCAATTCCAGACCTTCTGTCTCACCTGATAGGCATGGTTCACCTGGATATCTCAAATATAAAACTAACAGCATTGTTTCTCCAGTTCCATTAATAGCCAGGCAACTAATGCTTTCTTCCCCTTTCCGTTCCATACTTGTATCTTCCCATAAACCTTCTACTAGGAAACTCTACAGGAGTAACTGGAGAAGATTCATTTATTGGGCAGAACAGAATCAGGTAGAGCCCTTCTCACCTCCAGTTCATTCTGTTCTTCAATTTTTAGCGAGTTTGTTTAGGGAGGGTGCTAAAGTTCAGCTCGCAGCAATACCTAATTTTCATGTAGGGTTTCAAAATTATTCCCTGGTGTCCTCCAAAGTGTGCAAAGACTTTTTAAAAGGTAGTCTTCTGTTAAGACCCAACTTATAAAGACCCCATACTACCATGGGATTTACATTTTTTACTGCAGACCTTGATATATTCCACCGGTGAACCCGCAGTTAAATGTGATCTTAATTTTGTGTCCTGGAAAACTATCTTTTCAGTTGCAATTACTTCTGCTAGAAGAATTTCAGAGCTTCAACCACTACCTTCTAAGCCTCCATATTTGATTTTTCATAAGGGTAGAGTCACATCACGTACCAATGTTTCCTTCCTGCCTAAGATGGCGTTAGAATCCAACATTACCAGTCCATTAACTTGCCAGTATTCTTTCCAAAATTCACAAATAAAGGGGAATATATGCTGGACTTACTGGATGTTCATAGACAATTATGTTTCTACCTGCACAGAAGAAGAGAGATTAGAACGACAGATCAGCAATCTGTTTCCTTTATACATAATAAATTGAGCAAATTGGTTACAAAGGTAACTCTAGCCAGATGGTTGACGGATTGCATTTCATTTGTCTAGAACAAATTGAATTTACCCTTCCCAAAACCATTAAAAGCTCATTCAATCAGATCTGTGACAACTTCTACTGTTTTCCAGTCTAGAGACTCAATGGACGATATATGTGCAGCTGCAACCTTGTCAAATACTTGTATTTTTATTGCTCATCACAGACTAGATCTGGTCTTGAGGGGAAGAGCAACCTTTGGCTCGACAATACTCAGAAGTATCCTTCCCTAGAGTCCACCCTGGAATTTTGGTAGCTGAGGACCATCTCTAATCAGCTGAGGAATGAATGAAATTTGACATAATCAAATAAAGAAGTTACTTGGCATAACGTTCCATCTATGTTGTTCATTTTCATTCTTCCTCAACTCCCCTTCCACCATCCCCCTCCATTTTTTATAACTGACTTCTAGAGGAATGAGATTCTTCAGGATACTTATGTCCTTTATGGTGAACTCCAATTGACAATTCATTTAGTCTTCATGTCAAGCTGCAAACAAGATCTGAAGGATGTTAGGAGTGGTGCATTATGAGTATGGAAGCAGCTCGAGAGTTTGTTGGAGGCCACACACTAATAAACCAACTGAATTAGATCTGAGGATCTGATCCAGTCCCATTAGTTGAGGAAGAATGAAAATGGATAACACAGATGGAACATTATGGTAACTACATAACTTCTGTTTTGGCTCCATCGTGTTACTGCAGTACCTTTTTGTGCTTTCATTATTTGTTGTCCTAAATTGGGAAAGGTAGGAGTTACTGTGTGCTTTAAGTCAAGAATTTGTTGACTGAAGTTGACAAAGATGCCAGCTGATATGAAGATGTCCTATGTGCAGTAGCAAACAGTAGGTGCCTTCATCCAGTCTCCATCCTCCTGTGTGAGGATAATCTTAACATGACTTCACTAACTTCCTCATCAGCTCATTGTTATTCTGTCAGAACTTTATGGTTTTTGGCAGCTTTTAACAACTGACTTGATGAAAGTCCATGTCTCTCACCATAGATTTATTTTGAAAAATGTGGGTCTGCTCAGGTCATTCCATCTGCAGCCTATAAATTAGGACATAACACCTGTCTTGCTTTTCCTATTTGATGTGAAAACCTCTAACCTGCTAGTGGACCAAGTGTCATGGTCTGGCCACTTCCTGGTCTAATGTTTTTTCTAAAACTACTTCATTTTAATCTCACTGCTCTTGAACTAATAGACTGCCATAACATTTCCAGTGTTACCTCACAATTGTTTTCTTCTGCCTTCCTTCATTAGGATAGTGCTGGCAGCCTGCATTTTTTTTTTGTGCATAACTGTAGCAGCTTTCTGTTCACTTCTGTAGACTCCCAAGCTGGATACATCCTATCCTATCCTGAACTGCAGTGCTTATAGTGAAAAGGAGCAAAGGTGTGGGAACTTTGGAGCCATGTGGGGCTTTGGAGTAATGAACTTGATCTGGATAAGCATTTTGTTTGTCACCAGGCTAACCTCTGTCATATGAAGGCTGCTTATTTGTTGAGAGAGATCTGAGAAGCATGAAATCGGCTGGCCAGGCTTTTCTAGGTGTTAGGCAGTGTGTAGAGCCCAATTTGCCTCTCCAACCATTAGACTTTGTTCACTTGAGAGTGAGACGAGTGCTCAACTCTTCATTGAAAAGGTTTCCACCATAAGTACTGTGCTGCCTCCATCTGACTGCGCACTGGAATAACTTTGGTACTGTTGTGTGGCTTATTTTAAATCTTGGTTTGCATTTGACATTCACAAGTAGGACAGGTTATTTAGTGTTATCTCAAGCAAGTGTACTGTGATTTGTAGGTTGGGCTGTTTCCACTCCAGGCTTGTAGTTGCAAACTTGGATGTGCTGGACTGAATTTAAGACATTAGTGTCCTTTCTGAAGTCGGGGATCTTCTTGCCTGTACTGAATGAGGATTTTCTTAACTTGATCCTCAATAAGCCATCTTTGGACCTGTATTCTTGATGATTTCTACCCCATCTCAAGCCCTCCCTGCCAAACAACAATTTAGAAAGAGATGGCAAGGTGCTGTCAAAATGAAAGTTGCTGGGTCCCAAGGGTCCTCCTTCCATAAGAAAAGCTTATACTGCCCTTGCCACCTATTGCAATTCTGGCCTTCCTTTGAAAATTGCAGGGAATATTTTCTGGGCCTTCCTGTGTAGCAGTCAGTAAGCACAGATTCTTCGGTGTTAAACATCACAGAGCATGGATACAGATAGTGGGCAACCCCTCCCATTTCATTCACCAAGGATTTTTCTGCCTCTAAAAGGCCAACTTCATCTGATGCCTGAAATTATTATAAAGTTACTTTAGCCGGGGTCATAGAAAAAGTCCATCTATTGCAACAAGACACAAGTGTTTTTTATTCAAGACTTTTTCTGTATTCCAAAAAAGAAGATATGTAGAGCCCCATTTTAGATCTGTCAGATTTAAACACCTTTCCTCTCATCCTAAAATTTAAAATCATAACACTTCAAACCTCAAAATTTTCCAGTCAGACTAGATAAGAAGGATGTCTGATTACCCATTCCCATTCACGAAAAACATGGATGCTTTTTTGGGTTCTGGACTTGGAATTGAATTATCATCTCAACTCTGCCATTTAGTCTTTCTGCCACCCCAAGTGTCTTCATCAAATGGCTTACTGCGGTGTTCACTCTTTTCTGGCTTCAAGACATGCATGTTTTTGCTTATTGGGCAATTGCCGGATTTCAGCCTCAAAACGCCAAGATATCCTAAATGCCTGACAATATGCCATGAATCTTTTCTCCAGTCTAGGATTCACTCTGAATCTAAACAAAATCATCCCTTATTCCAACCTACAGATAAGTATTCTTGGGATGCTTACTGGACATCTCTCTCACAGCATTTCTTCCTCCAAAAAAAAAAAAAATACAACTCTTCAACACTTCAATCTTTTATTTCATACAACTTCAACTACAAGACTATTTAAGATTTATAAGGTCCATGGCCTTTTCTATCTTTCTGATTCCCTTTACCGTACTACACATGAGAAAAATTCAGTGGCACCTCATATTTGTTTAGATCCAGCATTGTCATACTCTCTCTGTCAAATCCAAGTTCTCAGTTTTGTGAAGAAAGCCCTTCCTTGGCAGGCCAATCAAGTCCCTTTCCCTCCTCCCAACCCATCCCACACAGTGGCTACAGATATTTAGTAGTGTCTGAGGTACCATTTCACAGGTTCAGGGAAACTGGGAACCACACCACCAATGAAGACACAGCAACCTGAAAGAAATTATGATGTTAATAAATGCCCTGAAAGCTGTGAATCAACTTTGGTTGCTAGGGGCACTATTACTAGTAATGGACAACACCACTGCATTGTGATGTATAAATAAGAATGGAAAAGATCTTAACTTGCAATTCAGTATAGCCTATTTCTTTAGGCTACTTTTATCCAATCAGAGCAGAACACCATAGAAAATTTGTTGATCTTGGAAAGATCCTCACTAGTGACTACTACACCGAGATGTCCTCCTAGAGAAAATCCACTAGTGCAGAGCCCCATAAATAGATCTATTTAACTCCAGTCTAAACAAACAGTTGAAACTCTCCTGCTCCAAGATACCTTGCAGAGAGGCCTTGAATAAGCTGCGTTCTCAGTCCCCTGAGAAGAACTGTTTCTTTGTTTTGCCCCTTTCTTATTTCCATAGTCCTTCAAAAGACTCTAAAAGACTTACTAAAGATTTAACTGATAACATTTTGGCCCAGATAACAGTAGATGTCCTATTCCTATGTTGCAGCATTCTTGGTGTGGGATTTTTTTTCTCCGGTGACCCATATGTTGGCTCTTAGACAAAAACTTCAGCTTGGCTGTTGTAGTTGCATGGGATGTCACACTTAGGACTGTAAACCAGGGACCTTAAGTGTGATGTCTGCATGCATAGACCTCAGAACCTTTTAGCCTCAGACGACCATCACATCATGTGCTTTGCTGCTTCACCGCAAGATGTCTTAAAGTGGAGTACCCCAAGGGTTTTCTTCTTTATCCTCTAGCTAAAGCTTTTTTTTTTTTGTAGTAATCTTTAGCCGATGTCAGCAAAAAAGGGCAAGTGCCAGTGTGGGTGCCAGATACCCATTAAAGAAACACACGACCACTGCATTTTTAGGTGGTTGTGACAGAGTTGGAGACATGTATAGAGCTATTACAGAGTCATGGTAGAATGAGAGATGCCCAATAGCAGGACAGGAGAAAAATAGAGGATAAGCTAAAGAATAGCATGATTAAGTAAAGGGATCTGTATGTTATAGTTGGCAGGTAGTTAAGGAGTAGGGATCAAGAAGGAAAACAAAATTTCAAGGAAGAAGGATATTTAGTGGTGGTGGAGTCTGAAAGCTGATAGAGGGTAGGAAGGAAAGAAGTATTTTTCATAAAGAAAGAGAGTAAGGTTGTCCTAGTGCCTTCTCTGGAGTATAAGGAATGCATTACTTTAAAGTGCTAGACAATGAGGATGTAATTAAAATGGGAAGAAGTGAGGGTTTATTTGGGAAAAGTAAAAGATACAATGTAGAATAGATAGGTTCTGTTAGGGAGGGTTGTGACTATGAATGAATATGGTGAAAATCAGTATGGTAGTTGGGAATGGAGCTAAAAGAGCAAATGGAAGTTGGGAATTAGGTAAAAAGAAACAGGAGTGTTTATATGATAGTAGTCAGGTTGTTTGAGAGTATTAGGAAATAAGACTCAAAAATGAAATGTGTATGTAGGAGGTATAATAGTAGAGTGAGAGGGTGGGTGGGAATTGGGGATAGGGTAGTGAAGCAAAGTGAAACCAAGTGTAGCAGTCTTCCAACCTCAGGAAAAAATTATAACAGAGACACACTGGCAATGAAAGGAAAGAAAGGAAAAAGAAAACTCTACTAAACTGTCATATTATATTGAGACATAAAGTTAATACTTATAAAAGAAAATGGAGGAAAGACCACAGTGAATCAGAGCAAGAGAATATGGGGAAAGTATAAAAGTAGATATATGATAAAAAGCTTATGAATGTAAGCTGAAAATAGGTTAGTAGGATGTATACTGATAGAGAACCATAGTAATACAGTGTATATTTAGAGCTGTACAGAGTAAGTTATCATAACATAGCCCTACGCTGATAAGGACAATATAAAACCATCACTTAGTAAACATTCATGGGATTAACCATTATATCAAAATAGGGTTGTTATATATATATATATATATATATATATATATATATATATATATATATATATATATATATATATATATATATATATATATATATATATATATATGTGTATATATATACATATATATATATATATATATATATGTGTATATATATATATATATATATATATATATGTAGGTCCCTATTGGATTATCAAAGTTTCAAAACTTTGAACATCATAAGGCTGAGACCATATAATTGAAGTTTTGAAACTTCGAAACCAAATATCCAACTGGACACAGGTCTTTTTCAAGCAGAGTCCCATACATATGACATACAATATCAATACACTGATGCTAGATATCAAACAATACAATGATACTAATGACATACAATATCAATACACTGATGCTAGGTATCAAACAACCTAGTGTTACAATTACAGTAGAAAATAGCAACATTCAAGACTATCTTAGTGAATGCAGAGGGTATGACAGTAATTCCAGTTGTTGGGTATACTACTTTACAGTTTACAAAAGATATTCAGTTTAAGAGATCAAAGATAATTGATCAGAGTTGACCTATGACAGTAATTACAGTTGTTGGGTGTACAGCCTTACAGTTTAGGTAAGATATTCAGTTTAAGAGATCAAACACAAGTGATCAGAGTTGACCTCATGTTGTAGATATTAGGTGTAATCACTATGCATAGACTTATCTGTAAGGGATATAGTACAGGTATAGTTGTTATAACCTAAGGAGAACGATCACAGCGTTTGCTGTATCTGCCAGTCTTTCATTTCTAAGACCCTATGCAGCCATCTGGCTGCACTTCATCTCTATTTAGAAAAGCAATGACTTAAAAAAATTAGCACTCAGGATGGATCCCATCTTGGAAGCCCCAACTGAACCTCCACAAAAGAAGGCCAAGATTCCTAGGCCCTCTTCCACTGCCTCTCCACTTTTGGATGCCCCGCCATCTACCGATTTAGGAGTTGAGGGAATCTGACAGATCAGTTGATTTCCACAGCGACCTTTTTGTGAGCCGCTTCGAGGTTGATGACAAGCACATCCCCGGAGCTAACCCAGACATTGGCTACCACCGAGGTTGACAGGGAACCAGACACAGCCTGGCCCCCGACCAGTATTCCTCCTCCTGACACAGCTACCATTAGCCAGGTGTCCGATTCCAGGCCTACACCTAAGTCTACCCCAGTCAAAAAGAAACAAAAAAAAAAATCTGGCTACACCCACTGAAGGCCTACCAGATTGGCAGTCCTTCACCTCATCTTTGATGCAGGCCTTTATGACCCTTAGGCCTTCAGCCTCTTCATCTACTCTTCATCTCTACAGCCCTAGGCCTGCCTCTGCCTCCTCCCTTCCACCACCTACCTCACAAGACTGGGAAGAAGAGCAAGAGACCTTTTATTCATCTTCAGATTAAATCTATGTCTTACACTTCCCAAATAACCTCTCCTCAAGAGTATTATTCCCCAGATGAAGAATCCATTGAAGGGGACTCCCCTCCTGAGGATATCACCTTTGGTGAAACCATAATCAGAATTAAGGAATAATTCAAATGGGACACCTCACAAATGTCTGACACTCAGAAAAGGTATTTTGAACTATTACAAGTGGAATCTCCCTCCCCTTCTGCCATTCCACCTGTCATTCCTCCCTATTTAGACACCTTTTCGTCAGCATCAAAGACACCAAATTCACCGCCACCTGCCCCTAAGAGGCCAGACCACTGCTACAAGGTGCATGCTGACCGTAAACCAAGGACCTTAAGTGCGATGTCTGCATGCACAGACCTCAGAACTTTTCAGCCTCAGACGACAGTCAGATCATGTGCTTTGCTCCTTCACCGCAAGATGTCTTAGAGCGGAGTACCCCAAGGGTTTTCTTCTTTATCCTCTAGCTAAAGCTTTTTTTTTGTTGTAATCTTTAGCCGATGTCAGCAAAAAAGGGCAAATGCCAGTGTGGGTGCCAGATACCCCATAAAGATACACACGACCACTGCGTTTTTTGCTTAGGCCAGGAGAACGATCACAACGCTTGCTGTATCTGCCAGTCTTTCATTTCTAAGACCCTATGCAGCCATCTGGCTGTACTTCATCTCTATTTAGAAAACCAATGACTTAAAAAATTAGCACTCAGGATGGATCCCATCTTGGAAGCCCCAACTGAACCTCCACAAAAGAAGGCCAAGATTCCTAGGCCCTCTTCCACTGCCGCTCCACTTTTGGATGCCCCGCCAGCTACCGATTTAGGAGTTGAGGGACATCTGACAGATCAGTTGATTTCCACAGTGACCTTTTTGTGAACCGCTTCGAGGTTGATGACAAGCACATCCCGGAGCTAACCCAGACGTCGGCTACCACCGAGGTTGACGGGGAACCAGACACAGCCTGGCCCCTGACCGGTATTCCTCCTCCCGACACAGCTACCGTTAGCCAGGCATCCGATTCCAGGCCTACGCCTAAGTCTACCCCAGTCAAAAAGAAACAAAAAAAAATTTGGCTGCACCCACTGAAGGCCTACCAGACTGGCAGTCCTTCACCTAATCTTTGATGCAGGCCTTTATGACCCTTAGACCTTCAGCCTCTTCTTCATCTACTCTTCCTCTCCTCAGCCCTAGGCCTGCCTCTGCCTCCTTCCTTCCACCACCTACCTCACAAGACAGGGAAGAAGAGCAAGAGACCTTTTATTCATCTTCAGATGAAATCTATGTCTTACACTTCCCAAATAGCCTCTCCTCAAAAGTATTATTCCCCAGATGAAGAATCCATTGAGAGGGACCCCCCCTCCTGAGGATATCACCTTTGGTGAAACCATAATCAGCATTAAGGAATACTTCAAATGGGACAACTCACAAATATCTGACATTCAAAAAAGGTATTTTGAACTATTACAAGTGAAATCTCCCTCCCCTTCTGCCATTCCACCTGTCATTCCTCCCTATTTAGATGCCTTTTCGTCAGCATCAAAGACACCAAATTCTCCGCCACTTGCCCCTAAGAGGCCAGACCGCTTCTACAAGGTGCCTGATGACCAGAAATTTCTAATCAAACCTCCCCTGGCAGATCCTGCTCTGATTGCCATTTCACCAGATAAACAATCCAGACTCATTCCATCTGCCTCTGTCCTAACTAGGGACAAAAACAGCAAAACAATGGATAGAATTTGAAAGGTTTATACCTCTTCCACATTGGCCTTTTGAGCCATCAACTATCAAACCCGTATGACCAAATATGCTCTGGATCTGGTCTCTCAAGCTACTACTCCTGACTGCCTCACTAAATCTAACATCTCTTCCCAACTATCTCTGGCTGCCCAAGTAGCCAGACACTCCATTAGATGCAGTTATGGTGCTGCAGAGGCCTCTGCACGCTCTGCAGCATCTGCCACTGTACTCAGGAGATATTCCTGGCTTCATCTGCTGCACTTACCAGAAGACTTCGTCTAAAATCTTAAATGCCCCTCTGGACCCTAATTTCCAGTTTGGTAAACAGTCAGCAGAATATTCAAAATTCTGCAGGAAAAGAGTAAGGAATTACAAGACATCAAGCATCTTCTGGTGTCCCCTTTTCCTAAATATTACAGGATATTACCCTGCCAAGGCCACATTTGTCAGAAAAAAACCTACCCCAGCTGGACTTGACCTCTTCCAGACACAGAAGAGTGGCCAGAAGACAAACCCCTTCCAGGCCAGCGGTCTCCCAGCCTTCCTCTAGACAGCCATTTCAAGATAGAGGAGGCCCCAACAATGCATGACTGCCTTGCCCTCCTTCCCCTTTCTGCCCTCCTCTCCCACTGCCTCCCCTTTTGGAAAACCCTCACCACAGACAAATGGGTTCTGGCTATTATACAAAAAGGATACTTCCTCTCCTCGAATAAAGGCCACCCTTAAGGGGTATCCCCTTCCCCTCAAAAGATCAGAGACACCTCTTCCCACAGATTCTGACCGACCTTCTGAACTTGGGCACCATAGAACCTGTCCCTCCAGGGCAGGAAGGAAAGGGCTTCTATTCAAGGCTGTTTCTGGTCCCCAGAAAAAGATGGACCATGGAGACTGATTCTAGACCTTTCCTTCTTAAACGTATTCTTAGAAGTGCCCACGTTCAGAATGTTGTCCCTACCAAATCTAGTCCCCCTCACACCAGCCCAGGCATTCATGGCCACACTCGACTTTAACGAAGCCTATCTGCACATAACCATTCTACATTCCCACAGAAATTTCTTAGGTTTTTCTGGACCCTCCTCTCACTTCCAATTTACTGCATTGCCCTTTGGTTTGTCCACTGCCTCCAGAGTGTTCACACAGAGGCACTGGGAACTAAAAATCAGGTGGCTCTATGCCAGGGTAATCCTATATGTAGGCTTGTAAAGGCCCCAAGGCCATTAGCCTAGTACACACCTATGAATCTATGAGCGTATGAGCAAAATGCCTGGACCTGCCATAGCCTATTGCAGAACACAAGGGATCCAGATTTACCCCTACCTGGACAACATCCTGATCCTATCAGACTGCAAGGAAACCCTGTTAATCCATCTAGAGTTCACCATGTGCCTACTACAAAGACTGGAGTTCACCTTCAACTTCCCAAAATCCTCCTTGATCTCAGAATAAGACAAAATATTTCTTGCTTGCAGGATCAAAACAGACAGAAAGCCTTTCTTCCCCAGGACAAGATCAGCTCTCTGACCTCCCAATTGAAAGCCCTACTGCAGACCCAGCAAATAACTGCAAGGCAATTCCTGTGGACTCTGGCCCTAATGGCAGCCACCATCCCCATGCTACTACTAGCCAGAATGCACTATGGTCTCAGCACCAACATTCTCTACAGCAAGAAATCACTCTCCTGCCCTGCCTACAGTCCAAATTAAAATGGTGGATTCAGCAAGTTCAGCTGAATCCAGGCCTTCTGCTGCAGCTACCTCTCCCAAACCAGTTCATGCATACAGATGCTTCAAGCTTAGGATGGGGAGCCACAGTGGCAAGCTACAAGGTTCAAGCAAAATGGCACCCTTCCTTAAAAAAACAAACACATCAATGTGAGGGAAATGACAGCAGCCATTCTGGCACTGAAAACCTTCCTTTCACTCCTACAGCCAGGGGTTCACAAATAATAACAGACAACACCACAGTTGTGTGGTACCTCAACAAGCAGGGAGGGACAAAAGCGTGCCATCTTTGCAGCCTAACCTTACTAATCTGGGACCTAGCCTCACAACACAACTTGTCCCTGCAGGTATTCTACATCCCCTCACAGTGCAACAAACTAGCAGACCTTCTCAGCAGGACATCTCTCCAAATGATGAATAGATGCTGGACAAGAATGTCTTTCTAGATATTGTCTACTGGTGGGGCACACCTCAAGTAGATTTGTTTGCCTCCCCCCAGAACAGAAAACTGCAGACGTTCTGCTCCAAGACCTACTCCCCACTAGCTTGGAGAGTAGACACATTCAGCATTTCCCATTCAAAAAGTCCTTCTGAAAATCAGGAGACACAAACCAAAAATCTTGTTGGTGACCCCCTACTGGCCAAGGCAGCACTGGTTCCCCCTACTTCTCAATCTAGCCAAGGGTAGTCACCACAAGTTACCCCACAAGGTGGACCTTCTGACACAACAAAAGGGAACCCTCATCTACCCACACTTGCAGATGCTGTCAGTGACACTGTGGGTGATAAACTTCTAATTCCCTTCAGTCACCACTACTCGGAGGATGTGCTTTCAGTCCTGAGGGAGGCCAGGAAACCT